>NW_027397066.1:78408613-78595547 GCF_003265705.2 Callorhinus ursinus
TTCCTTCCTTCTTTCTTTCTTTCTTTCTTTCTTTCTTTCTTTCTTTCTTTCTTTCTTTCTTTCTTTCTTTCTTCTTTCTTTCTTGGAAGTGGCAGACAGCTGTTCTCACACATTATAATTGTTCTCTAATAATTCATATTTATTAAAAAGATGTAAGATTAAATAAGGATGAACTTTTGGTTCATCCTTTTTAATTTATAAGATAAAACTCATTGTTAGATCAATATGAAACCTGGACCTCATCACTGACAGATTTGAGGAGCGAGTGACATTACATCTCTGTTAAAGATTTATTTATTTTTTATTATGTTAATCACCATACATTACATCATTAGTTTTTGATGTAGTGTTCCATGATTCATTGTTTGCGTATAACACCCAGTGCTCCATGCAGAATGTGCATGCATTTAATACCCATCACCAGGCTAACCCATCCCCTCACCCTCCTCCCCTCTAGAACCCTCAGTTTGTTTCTCAGAGTCCATAGTCTCTCATGGTTTGTCTCCCCCTCTGATTCCCCCCCTTCATTTCTCTGTTAAATATTTCATCTCTTATGCTGTGTTTTTACGATAGGAAATAGAGATTTCAGCTTGAAGTATGTGAAGAAGAGAGGAAAGGAATAATTCAGATTAAGCCCTAAAGAAAGGTTGAGCGTAGCACTTAGCAGAAAAATGGTCCCATTAGCTTCTGCATAGGCTGCTCCCTAGACTACACGAACAGTAGGGTGTTGACTCCTTGTCTCTCTGCATTCTTTTCTTTAACTTAGAATAAACAGCTACTGCTGCTTTTAATACTTTTTAAAGAGAAATTACAAAAAGTACCATTCTTCTTTTTATCACTGCTTAAAGAGTAACAAATGGAAAGCAACAAAACTCTTTAAGGCAGTGACTTAAATTAACTCTGCTGGACAGACCTTAGTGATATCCAGAAAAATAGACAAGGGAAGGGATTACATTTCTCTTTAAATTCAGCTGGAAAAAACCTCAAAACACTCTACATTCATAATATGTTTCTCTGGAAACACTAATCCCAAGAAAAGCACTTCTTCCCTGGGCTATTAATTTTCCAATTATAAAATGCGTTAAGAAGGAAAATGATATGCATAGACACATATATGCTTAATTATATATATGCCATATAGACATATATAGTAGTCCTTCCCTTAATCTGTGAGGCATATGTTCCAAGATCCATACTGGATATCTAAACCACAGATAGTACTGAACCCTATATATATTATGTTTTTTCCTATACATACATACATACATACATACCTATGATAAAGTTTCATTTATAAATTAGGCACAGTAAGAGATTAACAATGATAACTAATAATAAAATAGAACAATTATAACAATATACCATAATAAAAGTTATGTGATTGCAGTCTCTCTCTCTCTCTCTTTTTCTCTCTCAAAATATCTTATTGTACCGTACTCACCCTTCTTCTTGTGCTGATGTGAGGCAATAAAATGCCCCTGTGATGAGAGAAAGTGAGGCGAACGACACGGGCCTTGTGATGTTGTCTTAGGCTACAAGTGACCTTCTCACTGTACGTCAGAAGGAGGATCATCTGTTTCCAGTCTGGTGACTGACCTCAGGTATCTGAAGCAAGTGAAATGGTAGGTAAGGTGTGACTACTATATACATATATTACACAGTCATGTAAGTACAAACTTTCATACATCTTTGGATTTGTCACGATTTTCTTTGTGTTTCACTATGGTACTACACTGAAATTATAGCAGTAGCAGTAGCCCAGAGACGATCATTAAGTCATCCAATGTATTCCCTTGCTGAAGAGAAACCGGTCTCCACAAATTATTTTCCAATCTTTTGCCACTTCACGGTTAAATCACTCAGCCACCAGGACTTTCCGGATTTCCTTTGAAAGAGCGTTCCATAGGCTGACATGTTTATGTACAGAAATTTCCAGGATTTTCAAACCAAATTTTGTTTAAATCATTTTTATGTTGCTGTTTCGAGCCCTGCCTTATTTCTACTACCTTAAAGTCATTTTTTAAGATGATCATTACCTCCATATCTATCAGGAGAGACTGTAATTATAAAAGCATCCTAGCACATCATATTCTGCTTGTTGTATCTACCAAGTTGTTTGCATGGTTTCACTTTAAAACACCCTACTTGGTGGTTAGTCATGCTCTGTGATTTGGGTAAACTGTTCTCATTACTACAAACAATTATTAGTCAAATAATTTGTTCTTGCTGCAATTTAAAAGCAAGCCTTATTTTGGAAATCTTTCAGCACTTGACGTCCAGAAATCCCCATAGAGTTCAGTGGTTCGGGTTTCTAAGGGTGGGAGCCAACTCTTCTCCAGATCTCTATCCGTTACTGTATGTAGCAAGTGTGGAAAAGAGGTACTTCATGAAACAATTATTGAATTAAATCAAAACCTTGTCTTCTCGGGTTGAGCGTCTGTTGAAGATATAACATTTGCAGTCAGAATTTCAAAGATCAAATGTGTTCATTCCTGAAAAACTGGCCCTTCTGTTATATTCCAGTTAGATTTCTTCCACATCAGGTATGATTTCATGGCTTGCCGTATAGGATATTACCTTAATAACTTATGGTTATATTCACTATTTCAGCATTCTTTTTTTCCTACATCGATACATATTGGAAGGTTTTGATACAGTCTTCAGCGGTGCACATAAAAAGGGGAGTCAAGGATAAAATTGTGGGTCATAGGAAAATATAATAAAAGCCTACTGGGAAATGGAAAGAACCAGTACTATCATAGGGGTTAGCTTTCTAGCTTTTTCTTCTTTTCAATTCATGACAAATTACATTAGGATTATATCTTTAGCTGAACTAAATAATATACTTAAGGTTTCATGTAAAATGGAATGGGGCTATACAATTTTCAGAAAATATCTCTGTTTATGATTGAAATGTATTCCCCCACTGCATTAGCTGAGGTTCTTAGAGGTTTTTTTTTTTTTTTTTTTTTTTTTTTTTTTTTAATACTGTGATTTTCTTCCCTGTTCTGGGAGAAGTCTTCAACATCTATCTGGGCATAGTTGCAAGTTCTTTATGGATACTGACACAAGCTATTGTTACTCTTAGGGCCATCAATATACTTAATAATAAATTTTGATTACAACTTTATTGTATCGTTTGGGTCAATCTCTAGCTTGTGGGCGCAAAACTTACAAAATCCTAGACAATAACTTTCATATAGTCCTTGTAGATACTGACATGACACTACACTATAAGGATCCATTGTAGCACTAAATAATAAATATGCATGGGACCCTTATACAATCTTCTCTTTATTTGCTGCTTTAGATTTTCCATGATTCTGATGCAAGACCAGGTCCTTTTAACAGCTTTCAAGAAATATTTTTTCACCAAGCATTTTTTGATTTTTGTAGTCTTAACCAAAAATGTGTGAAGTTGCAGGAGGGACAAGATAATGATGTACCCAGAATTCCACTAACAGATTTTCACTTAACATTATTTGTTCTTGGCCATGCCAAGGGTTTTCTGTTCCTCAAATGACATCAAGCCTCAACTATTTTTCTTGCAGTTTCTCTTCAGGATTTCAAATTCCTCTTCTATCACACAGAGCAATGTTTTGATTATTCTACCATTAGAGTGAGCCCTTGGGAATGTACCTTTCCACCATGAGTATTTAACTTGGTGTTTTTTCAAAGAAAATTATTCCCAGAAAGGAATTCATTGAATTTTATTTTTTCAATATCACTACAACATAAAATAAGTAAAATCTGAGATAAGAGTGAAATTCAATTTAACAAGGCTTTGATACGATATCATGCAAGGCGCTGAAAGAAATTAGGTTTAAAGGAGAATGATTCTTGACTGTTATCTGTTAATGCATAAAAAATGACCCCCAAACTTAATGGCTTAAGAAAACTTTTATTATATCCGAGTTTCTGTGGGTAAGGAATCCAAGCATGGGGTAGCTGGGTCCTCCCATTCAGGGTTTCTGACAAAACTATGATCAAAGTGTTGGCTAAGTTTGCAGTAATTTCAAGGTTCAGCTAAGGCAGGATATGCCTCCAAGCTCACTAGTGTCTCTTGGTGGGATTTAGTTCCTTGTGAGCTATTGGACTGAAGGCCTTAGTCTTCTTGCTGATCATTGACCAAAGGCTATTCTCTCCTCGATTCATTGCTAAGTGAGCCTTCCCATAGGGCAGCTCACAATATGGCAACTGACTGCATCAAAGTGATCAAGACAAAGACAGAGAGGGTCATTAGGAAGTCACAGCCTTTTATAATCTTGAAAATGACATCCCACAATTTTGCCATATTCTATTCTTTAGAAGCTAGTCCCTAGACCCAGCCCACGCTCTGAAGGAGGAGATTACACAAGAGTATGAGTACCAGGATGCAGGAGCTATTGTGTGCCATCTTGGGGGACTGTCTACCAGAGGTGAGAAAATAGCAGCCAAAAACCTGATATAAAGTATAAATCATTATTTATTACAGTTAATGAGTTATCTTTAATTCATCATCTCCTTTTTAGTATTTAGTACCCACTGAATATTGAATATTGCTGTTGCAATATAGATGCCTAAGTCACCACCACTTCCCCATATCAAGGACTAAGGTTCTTATTCCTCCATCTGCTGGGAAGGTTGGCTGATACCTCTCAGCTGTGTCCTTTGAAATTGGCTTCAGTTGCCAAAGGCCACTCCCTTCTTGGGGATAACTTACATCTAATGACTAATCAATGTTGCATTATTATTATTGTTATTATTATATATCAATTACAATAAAATTTACATTTTTATCATGAATTTCCCCTGGACTTCTTGCTCTCCCATCCATTTCTCTACCCTTCAGCCACTTTGCTCTGATCTCCAAGGAGGAGGGCTGGCCTCTGAATGTTGTGTTTTCCAGTCCCCCTATGTCAACTGACTAGTAGGGAGAGATTGGAGGAGGCTGAGAAGAACGGGGGAAACCTGGTACCTCTTTCCCTCTGTCTCTGCATTGGTGGTGTCCTCAGCAGAAGCTGTGGTGTGGCTCCAGCTCCCACTTTCCTTTCCTCCTGGCTGAGCTCAGGCAGCCCAGCCTCCCTCCAACCTGGCTGTGATACCTGCTCTCTGCTTTTGTTAATACTTGGTTTGCTTCAGTACCCACTTCATCTTTTCAGCTCTTTTCTACTACCTGGAGAGTAAAGTCGACTTAATTTCCATCTGATTTGAATATATAGAATGATTTATGATTGTACCTGGATGGCCACAACTACCTGAACTATACGCCTGTTGGTTGCAACAAAAAATCCCAGGCAAATACAAAAGGCCTTTTTACCATTAAGGGAAGAAAAACCGAATGTGATGTTATTATCCACATTTTACAGAAAAGAAAAGTGGGCTCAGCAAGGGTAGATAATTTGCTTATGTTCATATATCCAATGCATAGCTTACATGAGGAGTGAGATTTCTAAAGTCAAACAACCTGATTGAAATCTTGATTTCTCCCGTATCAGCCAGGTGAATTACTTAACCAACCTGTGTTATATTTTCTCATCTATAGGATAAGGATTTTAGTCATACCTACCTCAAAAAGTGTTGTGAAGATTAAATAAATGAATAAATGTTAAAGTTGCTACAGCAGTTACTGACGTAGCACATGCTCAGTAAAAGCTAGCTATTATTAGCCATGTGGCTTCAGTACTGTTTTTAATTACTTTGAAAACACAAACCAAGTTAACAATGATTGCTCCTAGAATTTATGGCTCAGTGTTTACCTTTTAAAAAGAAACATTTACAAATGCATGACATGACATCACATTGAATGATAATTTCTAATTTCGTTAAAAATCTAGTCCTCTACCCCTGATTATCAGAACAGTTTAGGAAAGCAAGATTGATTTCTTTTGTGGAATAGTCAAGAATTCCACAGTGGCCTAAGGCACCAAATGATCGCAAACGATCATCTTGCAATTAAAATGGCCAGAGTTGACCTGCTCTTTATTAAACATTAATCTTTGGCTTCTTCTGAATGCACCAGTGAGTTCAAGGTCTGGATATGTATGACTCATGCTAGCTCTGTACCATTCAGCTGTTTTATAGGAGAAAACTATTCTTCATTGCATTGAGCCTGACACTGGAGATTCTTTCTATAATTTGAAAATTGGCAGTTCAGAGTATATTTAAATGAAAAATGCTAGCTATTGTAACCATCATTTGCTGATAGAAACAATGTTTTCACCATTGAAATAACCGTACAGAGCACCCTGTGGCCTCAAACTACCGTGGATGTATATTCATATTTTATATATAATATTATTAGCACATTCTTTTTTCAATGCTTTTTATACTCAGTATTTGTTCTTGGTAACATTCTCAACATTATACAAATTATATGAGTAAGTTAAATTACACTGTTTATTCACAATCATGTGAAAGAAAAACAAGCAAATGCGTATTTTGTAAACAAGAATTTTCTGCTAATTAGCATTACAATTGTGTATTTTACAATATTTTTGAGGCATGAGTGGATTACTAAGCAATACAAAAATAAATGTGGGTGAAATAATTAATCCGAGTAGGTGTATGGATAATTGTACCAAATATTAGTTTTTGTTATTTACTTTAATACTCATATGCTTTTACCATTTGCAAAAATCTAATTGTTTTCTACAGAAATGTTCACAAATTTCTTCCACTCTATATCTTTTACATGTTTACAAAGGCTAACTTATGGCAATCTTGGTTATTTTGACTACTGAATAAATATTTAGGTGATTTTGAAATTAACTTGATAATTGGGTGCCACCTCACCACTGGATATTAATTTAAAATTTGTGAATATATATGTGGCATTTTTGGATTATGATATTTTAGTTTCATGTTGAATCGTTACATATAAATGGACAGATGTAGTTCTTTTCTTTTTATTATTTTTGCAAATGACTAAAATTATACTGAAAACACTTGGACCACAATGGTTGTCCCTTATGTGTGTTTTTGCTCAAGCAGTTATGGGAAAACAGAACTGTTTACTGATGTCATTTAAATCCAGGAAGCTTCTTTATTAGTGATAATCTGTTATAAAAATGTATAATATCCAGAGGCACCTGGGTGGCTCAGTCGTTAAGCGGCTGCCTTCAGTTCTGGTCAAGGTCCCAGGGTCCTGGGTTCGAGCCCCACATCGGGCTCTCTGCTCGGCAGGAAACCTGCTTCTCCCTCTCTCACTCCCCCTGCTTGTGTTCCCTCTCTTGTTGTGTCTCTCTCTGTCAAAGAAATAAAAATAGAATCTTTAAAAAAATAAAAAATAAAAAAATAAAAATGTATAATATCCAGCCCTTTTATGATGCAGATAGTCAAAGGGATATCCAAATTTAATGTCAATTTCAAATTAAACCTAGGTTTTTTTAAGTTAGCTTCTTTGAAAAAAAATATAGTGCTCATCTAATTATAATGCTCATCTAACCTTCACATATCCTAGGCTTTTAAACTAAATGTACAAGCAAACATGATTTATAGTGGAATAGAAAGATGTAGGCTAAGTTTACACTAAGGATTGCTAAGGATGAAATTTATGAGGACAGAGAGGGTTGAAGGAAACATTTTAAAAGAACATCATTTTCTTCAAAATTTGAAATTTACAAAGGAAAGTACTACTCTTCAATAATTCAAAATAAAACATAAATATTTTGTGCAAATCTTTTCATTCATCACATACATGGGTTCACGTAATGACAGCCTAACTGAAATCAGTGTACCTTTATGACAAACCTTAATACTTTTTGTGATATAAACCAACAGATATTCCCCTATTGCTTTTCTTATACCAATTATTCTATTTGAAGAGGCCACCCATCAATGATGAAACCACTTTTAAACTAACAGGAAAGAAACTTGAGTTGAATCCAACCTCTTTATTGGACAAGTGGGGAAAAAACCCAGAACTGAAGTGAAGAGGGACCAAATGGCTTTCCCAGTAATGTTTGGTATACAGACCAAAAGTCTGTGTTTATCAGCTGAATATAGACCAGTTCAGCCATGCAAATCAACCGTCATAACGAAATTAATTCTTACAGTTACGTGTAGACTATCGAAACTTCCAATAAGGATTTTTAGATCTAGTTCAAAATGGGTTCATTTGCAGGCTCTACCCATCAAGCTATTAAGTCTTGGGCAGAAGTGTGAAATTCCAGATACTTTGTATACTAAATATATAATTTATCTATAACGAGGATCACTATGCATGTGAGAATTAGAAATTGGGAAGCAAAGTGCCAGCAGTGCCTGATTCATAGTTGTCGCTCAATAATTTATATCTAGGAAAATCTGCTATTTGAATAAGGATAGAGAAGATCATAAGATACAGAAGTTACATATATTGTATTACTCTCATCTTATATATCTACCTCAGAGATCATGGTTTCATTTACATTTCTAATTCTTCCCAAATTTTGGTGGCACCCCCCCATTGCATCTTTATTTTGCCATTATTGATAATACACGCAGAGTGTATGCATGAGCTGGAACTGTGTGTACTAATGATTTAAATTTCTTTGATAATAACTGCTAAGACCCACATCTATTTATGATCATTGCCCCCATTAGAACCACATACTCTATAACAAGACCAGAACTCTCTTGGTTTTAAAAATGATTACTGTTACGTATTGTTATTAATAATAGTAATAATTAGTGAGCATGAAAGAATAAACTTGGGGGCCAGCTCATATCCTGGAGTTCTGTATAAATTCTATTTTATTAGTACTAAATATAAGGTATGGGAAAAGATGCCAAAAGGGAAATATGAGGATAATCGCGTCCTGACTGGGACAAGCTTCCTTGCTGGGCTTGTTTCTAGCTCAAAGAGACTTAATCAGTTTGTCAAATAGAATTCATAGCAGTAGCTCTAGAATCTAATAACATATATAATATATACCATAGACATATGCAACATATTATGCAACAGAATTTGTGGAGAACATCAGTGCTGGCTATTTTATCATCTACTGCCTCTGTGAAGGCATGATAAAGGTGATACAGCTTTTCCTCAGTCCTTCTGTGACTCATATCTTGAGGTCTAATGGCAGCACGGTAGACATTCTTGAGGGCCTCGGCAGCAGCTACGGGCTCTACTGTGACCCTTGCTGCAGCAATCCAACCTGGCCACGTTCAGTTTCAACAAAAGTCTAATAACAATGATAATAGCTACTATTTGTTAAATTATTGTGAGGTAAAGACTGTGCTAAACCAGACAAACTGTCTTATATACTTCAATATAAATGCAAGATATATGCCATATTATTATTCCATTTGACAAAAGAATAGACTATTACTAACTTGACAAAAAAATCTATAGCTAAAATAGCAAAAACAGGATCATATTGATTTATTACCACATCCAAGATTTTGGATTGTACTGCTTCCTGCCCTATCTGTCTTAACTTACTATTATTGTTATTACTGTTATTATTATTTTTGAGTATTTGTCTAAGTCAGGTGGTAGGAAAATGGGAACTGTGCATCACAGTTGATGTTTAGTCTGAGATATCCCGTGTGAAGTTGATTCCCGTTTGTTCTGAAGCCTAGCTACAGAAAAGTTCACTTACTTAGAATACTATAAAGACTTATTTCTCAATTTCTGTGTCTGAGGCTTCTGTCTAAAGCATTTTCAGACTTGAAAAATGTTTCAAATTTTCTGAGATTTTGGGATATGATGAAATATGATTTTTTTTAGCAAGACTACACTATAATTTTCTCCACATGCATGAACTAAAGACATAAAAGATGCAGATAGAATAGAAATCAAAGGAGCATTGGAGTAGAAAAGCTAGTGGCAAGCAAAAATTCAGCTCCAGTAAATGAATGGCTGATCCAACAGTCCTTTCCTTTGAAGTTTTGATCTTAAAGAAAAACAACAGAAAAAAGCTGAGGAAGAAAAAAAATAAAATTGTTCCACAAAAGTGAAACTAAATCTAAGTTAGGTAATTCCATCTTTTTTTAAGCAATCTCAAAGAAGCCAACTTCAGGATGGAGTACAGTTAAGCAACAGGACTTCTACATTCTTAAATGAGAATAGAGGGAAACCATTTTTAAAATAGGTCAGTATCGAAGAAAGTGTCCCTTGAGTCGCTCATGACACCAATCTGATCTGATGCTCTGATCATTAATGCAGTCCAGAGAAAACTCATTTGACATTTCCTTCAGAAATACAGAGAGATATTTAGAATTATTTAAAAACAGCCTCATTTAAAAATCCTGGGTTTGTCTTGGTTGTGTAAAGAATGTTAATCACACTCATTTGGAGAAATGTGCTAATATGATACATACAAATGGAATTAAGTTTACTGAATTACGTGAACCCTTGAGAGAGGCAAAAACTTATAAGCCATCTGGGGATTTAACAAAATAGTAAAGGAAGAATAGTTATAGCTACTCCATTTATTTAGTAAATATTTACTGGCCTCTATGTTTGGCAATATGAGCATGGCTTAAAAGAGGGAGTAAACCCAGAGTTTTGAAGGATAAATAGGAGTTTTCTAGAAGTATGATGATATATCATTGGGGTGCCTGGGTGGCTCAGTCAGTTAAACACCCCACTCTTGATTTTGGCTCAGGTCATGATCTCAGGGTTGTGAGATTGAGCCCCGCATTGGGCTCTGCCTTAGTACAGAGTCTCTTTGAGATTCTCTCTCTCTCCTTCTGTCCCTCCCAATGCTTGGGCTCTCTCTCTTTCTAAAATAAATAAATAAAATCTTAAAAAAAAACAAAAAGAAAGAAATAGGAGGCTATATCAGAATTCTAGACAAAGGAAAGAGGAGGGAAAGAAGGTGGAGAAATAATACAGGGTTCAACCATTACATGAGAATCTTGTATAATCACAGTATAATCACTTGGAGGGTTTGTTTAAAATGAAGTTTCTGTGCCTTGTCCCATGCCAAGTCAATCACAATCAGTGATAGCAGAAAGCAAGAATTTGCATTTTTAATAGGCACACTGAGGCAGTTTTTATAAACATTAAGATTTGAAAATTGTTGCTATAGATAATAGAAGTCTCTAGCCTCAAGCAACAGAACTGCACAATCTATTTTACACATACAAAGAATATGCTGATGGCCTACGAGTATTAAGAGAGAATTGAGATTGAAGGAAAGAAACCTGTAAAGACTGGTGCACTGATCTTTATCTCTCCCTTTTCAGTTTACTTCTATCAAGCCTTAGTTCCTAAACTCTCTTGACAGGGTTACCAAGGATCTTTAGCTTTCCAAATTGCTAATGTTCAAACTACATCTACATGTGGGACAAACTACATGTGAAAAACAATGATCACCCACTTTAAAACATTGAGTATTCTTGGCTCTTAAGAAATCATCTATCATTTTATTAATGTGGTATAGCACATTGATTAATTTGTAGATGTTGAGAACCATCCTTGCAAACCTAGGATAAATCCCACTTGGTCGTGGTATATAATCCTTTCAATATATCATTGAATTCAGTTTGCTAATATTTTGTTGAAGATTTTGCATCTTTGTTCATCGAGCATATTGGCCTGTAATTTTCTCTTTTTATGGTATGCTGTCTGGTTTTGGTATCAGGGTAATGCTGGCCTGGTAAAATGAGCTTGGAAGTGATTCCTCCTATCTATTTTTTGGAAAAGTTTAAGAAGGATTGGTATTAATTTTTCTTTAAATATTTAGTAGAATTCACAAGTGAAGCATCTGGTCCTGAACTTTTGTTTGTTGGGAGGTTTTTAATTACCAATTCATTCTTACTAGTAATTGGTCTATTCAGATTTTCTAATACTTCATGATTCAGTCTTAAGAGGTTGTATGTTTCTGGTAAATAATCCATTTCTTCAGGTTGTGCAATTTTTTGGCAAATAGCTGTTCATAGTAGTCTCTTATGATCCCTTGCATTTCTGTATTATCACTTGTAATGTCTCTTCTTTCATTTCTGATTTTATTTATTTGAGTCTTCTGTTTATTTTCTTTCATTTTCTATACCCCATTAATGTAATGAAGGATAAAAATCATAAAATCATCTCAGTACATGCAGAAAAAACATTTGACAAAATTCAACATCCATTCATGATAAAAACTCTCAACAAAGTGGGGATAGAGAGACTGTACCTCAGCATAATAAAAGCCATATATGACAAGCTCACAGCTAACATCATATTCAATGGATAAAAGTGGAAAGCTTTCCCTTTAAGATCAGGAATAAGACAAAGATGCCTACTCTCACTACCTTTATTCAACATAGTATTAGAAATCCTAGCCAGAACAATTAAGCAAGAAGAATAAATAAAAGGCATTCAAATTAGAAAAAAATAAGTAAAACTCACTATTTGAAGTTGACAGGATACTATCCAACCCAGTCTTCAAATTCAATGCAATCCTTATCAAAATTCCAATCACATTTTTCATAGAAATAAAAAAAAATCTTAGAATTTGTATGGAACCACAAAACACACTGAATAGCCAAAACAATCTTGAGAAAGAAGGAAAAAAACCCAGAGACATCACTCATTTGGACTTCAAGCTATATCACAGAGCTATAGTAATCAAAGCAGCATAGTGTTGGCATAAAACCAGGCACATTGATTAATGGAACAGAATAGAGAGCCCAGAAATAAACTTATACATATATTGTCAATTAATTTATGACAGAGGAACCAAGAACACATCATGGGGAAAGGACAGTCTTTTCAATAAATGGTGCTGGGAAAACTGGACAGTTACATGCAAAATAATGAAACTGGACCACTATCTTATACCACACAGTCAAATGAACACAAAATAGATTAGGGACTTGAATGTGAGATCTACAGCTATAAAACTCTTAGAGAAAACATGGGCACTAAGCTCCTTGATGTCAGTCTTGGTGATGACTTTTTTGGATACGACACAAGAAGTAAAGGCAACAAAAACAAAAATAAACAAATGGAACTATATCAAACTAAAATTTTTGCACAACAAAGGAAACCATCAATGAAAAGAAAAGGTAATGTATGTATAAAGTGGGAGAAAATATTTGCAAATTATATACTTAATAAGGAATTAATATCCAAGATATACAAAGAACTCACACAATTAAAAAACAAAACCCCAAGTAATCCAACTAAATAATGAGCAGAGGATATAAATAGATGTTTTTTCAAAGAAGACATACAGATGGCCAATAGATTTATGAAAAGATAATCCACATCACTGATGATCAAGGAAGTACAAATCAAAACCATAATGAGATATCACATTATAACTGTCAGATTGGCTTATTACCAAAAAGACGAGAACTGGCAAGGATGTGGAGAAAAGGGAATCCTTGTGCACTGTTGGTGGAAATATAAATTGGTGCAGCCACTACGGAAAACATTATGGAGGTTCTTCAAAAAATTGAAAATAGAATTACCATGTGATTGAGTAATTCCACTTTGGGGTATTTACCCAAAGAAAACAAAAGCACTAATTTGAAAAGATATAGCCACCCGATGTTCACTGTAGCATTATTTACAATAGCCAATATATGAAGACAAAGTGTCCATCAACAAATGAATGGATACAAAATATGGTAAATATATACAATGGAATATTATTCAGCAATAAAAAGAATGAAATCTTACCATTTGTGACAACATGAATGGCTCTTGAGGGCATTGAGTGAAATAAGTGAAATAAGTCAGAAGGGAAAGACAAATACCTTATGATCTCACTTATATGTTGAATCTAAAACAAAAACAAAAACAAGCTCATAGATACAGAGAAAAGATTGGTGGTTGTCAGAGGCATGGAGTTGGGGGTGGGTAAAAAGGGTAAAGGGAGTCAAAATGTACAAATTTCCAGTTATAAAATAAATAATAATCCTGGGGATGGAATGTACAGCAAGGCAAATATAGTTAATACTACTGTATTTCATATTTGAAACTTTGCCAAGAAAGTAGATCTTAAAAGTTCTTGTCACAAGAAAATAAAATTTTGTAACTATGTATGGTGATGGATGTTAACTAGATTTATTGTGGTAAAATGAAAAAAATTTAAAAGATTTATTTATTTATTTGAGAGAGAGAGAGAGCACAAGAACATTTGTGTGTGTGGGGGGGAAGCAGAGGGAGAGGGAGAGAGAGAGAGTCTTAAGCAGACTCCCTGAAGAGCACAGAGCCTGATGAGGGGCTCAATCTCACGACCCGGAGATCACGACCTGAACTGAAACCAAGAGTGGCATGCTTAACTGATTGTCCCACCCATGTGGCCCAAAATAAATAAAAATTTTAAAAAAGGATGGAAAAATAAAAACTACCACCAAAATACAATGTTTTTATGAAATTATCTAAGTAAAAGGAAATGGAAGGCCTCAGGTACTTATTTTTCTACTTAGATTAATGGTGTGAATTAAAAAGAAATAGCTGTACAAATAAAGCGAATAAGTTAAAAAAGAAAGAAAGAAACTACCCGGTATTCATTTTTGTTTTGCTTTATAGGTTGCTCTTTCTTCTTCTACTTTATTGAATCCTCCAGAACCTTAGCCTTTTCTCTTTTACCTTTTTTTTTCTCTTTCTATGCTTACTCTTTTTAGCTTTAAATCATCATTAATAATATTAGATACATATCTATCTTCAGACCCTTTCTTTTCCTTTTCCTTTACACCTGTATGTTTAAGTAGTTACTCACAATTTCTGATTTGATGTCTAGAGGGAATTTCAAATGTTTATGTTTAGAAAGGGACCCCCATTTCATGGTTGATCCATCAACAAGCCCATCAGAACTTTCCTTAAAGTACATTCAGAATCTGACATCTTTTCACCAATTCCATGGCTATCATTCTAGTTCATGTTGCCAGCATCACCTATTGCCTAAACAGTCACAATAGTCTCCTAACTGATCTCCCTTCCTCTACTCTTGCCCCATACAGTAAATTTTCCATTGTGATCCTCAGTGATCTTCAGGAACATAGAGCAGAAAATGCAGCTCTGGTGTTCAAAACCCTCCAGTGGCTATCATACTTAAAATAAAGCCCAAAGATGTACCAAGGCTCGCAGGGTCTCTTATCTCTCATGGCAATATCTTCTATACTATACTTCTATTGCTTCAACCACAGTGGTCTTCTTGACGTTTAACAGATCAAGTTTGCTTTTCTTCAGAAGCTGGCATTTATGGTTTCCTCTAGCTAGGATGCTCTTCTCCCAGATATTGGCATGTCTTTCTTCTTCATTTTATTCTGGTCTCTGTTTATATATGACTTCTTTTGTGTATCCTCTCATGACCGCCTTACTTATTCAGTTCTCTTTCCATGTTACTCTATATTCCCCTACCATACTTTATTTTATTCACAGCATTCTCACTATTTAACATTTTATCATATAGCTATTTGCTGGGTTTTTTCCCCTTCTCTTTCACATGAGAATATAGATGCCATAGGAGTAAGTACTTTATCTTGTTCATTTTTTTTTATCCCCTGCGCTTGGAACAGCATAGTACATAGAAGCAGACAAAGAATATTTGTTTACTGAGTGAATCCTTCATATGTGAAATGTTGCAGCCTTAGTAATGGCATTGTAAACAAGGATGGTAAAAAAAGATAAAAGGATGATTTTGTTTTATGAAATTAGAAGTCATTCTAACTATCATTACAGTATAATATGAACTAGAAAGGAACTAGAAAACATGAAAAATTTCAGCAATTCTATTATGAAAATGACAATACAAAGAATAAAAGGGTTAATCTACATAAAAGAATGGGATGTAATCAATAGTTCTGGGTTTGAAGGATACTCAAAAGTGAAGTTGCTATGGAGAAACAGGAAGAAAATGGGCAGAGATGAATTGCACAGATGTTCTGGGCATAGGGATTGACATTAAAGATCATAAAGATCTGGGGAAAAGTGCAAACAATTAATCAGACTAAACCATGCAGTAAGAGATTAGGGATAATTGGAAGGTAGGAAATAAGGGTGGAAAAATTATCTTCTCGTAGGTTACTTGTAGCCTTGAAGACCATACCTAAGTCATTGGGGATTAATTTTAAGTAAGGAATAGGGGTACTGAATTATTTTAGCAGGGAAGGGATATTTGTTGTTTTTTGTCTGTGTTGTCAACACAGAACTGAATAGTTTTGGGGAATTACAAATAATATAAACACTATCTCATCTACAACCATGCTGACTGAAATGGTACACATAATACCTCTCCTTGCTCCCTGGCATCCAAAGTAAGGACATGTGGCTTAGCCAATTGGATGTTTCTACCAGGGATTTTGATTCCTGAGGGACAGTCAAATGTTATTCATGGTGGTGGTAGAATATTCAAGAGTCCACAGTAATGGTGGCTAGTGTTTGTGCATTTCAATAGCTCTTTGATGCACTGACCACAGCGTTATTAGTCCTTTGAGCTTTAAAAGACCTTTTGAGATTTATGTATAGAGAAGGAAAGTTAGAGAGAGAGAGAAGGTGAATGCTGCAGCTCTCAGAAACAGAAAAGTAATAGATAGTTCCATACTGGAAGAGAATTAACGAAGGAAATATATGATGTCTAAAGATCAAAAGATAAATTTTGTGAAGCTTTGAAATTTTGTAAAACTTGCTAATGAAGATTTAAACCTTTGTGAAAATTGCTGATATGGAAAGGTGACGTTAAATGCTACCCAACTGGTTTCAACAATTGAACTTCCTAAATATGAACACAAAATTTTATTATATTCATGGTGGTCAACTCATATTTAACAAATGTTTATCAGATCAGAAGAGTGTAGACAGTTCAACACCATGGATCTGTAACATAAAATTTTGATTGTCTAAATGATCAAATTATTTGGAATATTAGCTTATTTGCACTTTATATTATATAAAAATGAAACTTATGGGCTCATCTCTTCAAGGTGAATTAATTTTTCTAGTTTATCTGTAGTCAGATGGATCACAGTGAATTCTCAGAGAAAGTTAAATGAACTCGAATACAATCCATTGTGGGACTGGACCCTGTAACAATACCGTAAGTATAGAGTAGCCTTTAAGGGATCTCTGTGTATAGTTAGTTTTGATTAATACAATCACATGATTGAATAGTTTCATATTGAACTTTTCTGAGTAATGACATATTTTTAATGATTATACTGGCAGAGCACAGAATTTTTATCAAAGTTTTGTCTATTATTTTTTTATTACTTATTTTCTGTGTTTATGTTAGTCTTAAATAACAACTGATCGTATTGGCCTGATGAGTTTGAAGTTTACTCTCAGAATTTTAAATATTAGAGATGAGCTCACTTGCTTACAAGCATTACGATTTCCTGTATATTAACTCACCCATATTAAATTTTGGACACCTTCAATGTCTATTGCGTTGAAAACAATTTAACCAGCATCAGTGGAAAATTATTATTTGGCAGGAATAGATTTATATGATGCTATTAATACCATACAAACTCTATAAAAGCAGGACATCTTATATCATTTGAACATTTTTATGTATTAATTATAGTTTAACCACTATGGGTAGTTCTTAGCAAGCTTTTATCAAAAGAGACTGGTAACATTTAGAAGCAAAAAATTCTAGAAGTAAAGAAAACTGAAACTTCAATTCAGTTGCTGGAAGCAATAGCAGACATATTATTTTCATTTAAAAGGTAGCGTGCAGGAAGCAGTTCTCTTCTGAATAAACTGACTGTATTCATGATTTAGCAGAATCAGTTACTTTGCAATTGATTCTGAGTACAGCTCGTATTTGAACTTTAAGCACTGTGATCTCAGGATTTTACCTAATGGCATATATGAATCACTCAGGGCTGCTGCAAAAACATGCACAATGTGCACAGTAATGATTCCCTTTGCATTAAGGAAACGTTCTTCAAGGCAGGCTTCATGAAAGGGTCCAATCATGACCTTAAGATATGAAAGCATTTTTCATAAAATACAGGGACCGGGGAAAATTCAACATCTTGTACAGAAGCTCATTAACCAAATGGCTGATATAAGCACATGGCAACAGGACTCACTAGGCATTGGTGAACTAAGCTGAAAGTTTGATAGTGGAACATGTTACACATAATTAAATATGGATCCTTCCTAATCAATAGTGAGGGCATAATGACTTTTCTCAAGGTTAGTTAGGCAGGGTTGTTTGAGGGGACAGAACCCAGAGTGAAGAGACTCAAGAAGACAAACTAGAGAATCATGTATTTTGAAGCTGAGGGGGCAATTAGGAGCTTTGAGACACTTGAAAACCATACTGCAATGTTATCAGTAGTCTCATTAGGGAACTATGAGACAAGGTCAAGAAGGCCTATGAGAACTGATGGGTACATTTAAGCAATGTCTCCCTGCTTCACCAAGTTTCTCAATAGTAGCTGCCAGATTATCATGCCTTGAACAAAAGCATCTTAAACGAGCATCTCCTTAAAGTATTGCTCAATTCTGCCCTGTAAAGAATGTCACATTTCCCTGTGGAAACCATCAGTGATGCATTAATGAATGCTTCTAATACTGATGGACCCCAACTGTTCCAACCACTGAGTGTAATGAGGGAAAGAAATATGTACTTAAGTATGTGTAGGTGTTTATAAATATGTCTTCCCCAAACCACATCCATGTGAAGGGGGAAAAAATGAAGAGAAAGAGTACAACAGCTTAGTCCCATCAAGTGTGTGGGCTGGTTAGAATTCTTAGAAATGTTGCTAAATATTGTACTGTTCCTTCTCCCCTTTCTTTCCTTCTCCATCCCTAAAGATTTACTGAGTACTCTATGAGCCAAGCAGTGAAGAGAGGAGATAAACAATTGATTTGAAATGATAGTAATGGTGATAAGGCCAATAATGAGGGTCTGCCAAGTGTTAAGAGATGTTTAAGAAGGCTCTCTGTTATACATCAGAGAAAGGATGGCTGGAGCTCTTAGTCATGTGAGACTTTAAGACTATCTGCATATTTCACTTTAGTTAGAACAACTTACGAAAGGATTTCATATTTGTTCCAGGAACAAATCATGTGAATTGGTGTTTATAGAAAGATAATACTTTCCCAAACTTTTTCTTCCCCAAAAAATGTGATAAAGTTCTTATTTCAGAGAGAATTTTTTACAGGAAACTTAAAGCATTCTTAAAATAGTCTAAAATTCAAACAAATATATCCCTTAAAACATTTGCTTTTCTTACTTTTATTTTCAAAACTCTAATTTGTTCCTTTCAGAGGCCTGGAAAAACAAACCATTGCTTTTATATAAGTGAATATATCATATTTACTAACTGTTATGAAGTCGTCCAATTTTGATCTTCAGCATATATATATATATATATATATATATATATTCCATTATATATATATAAACTTAACAACCTTTGTTATTAGATAAAGCCTGAGAAAGTCTTTTGGGTATTTTTTACTAGCCTTTATTTATTTATATTTTTAATATAAAACACCAATACCAAAATCTTCCTCTCTACCACTAGATTTTTCTAAGGCACATACATTAAACTTTAAAAAATTAGTTTGCTTTAGGACTAGAGAGGATATTTAACATTTTTAATAATGAATATCTTTTATGTTTATTGATAGCATCACGTGATAAAATTGTGATCTTATGGTACTTTTACAAGACACCGTTGGCTACTTGTAAAGGCTATTTCCACTTTCTCCTTTGCTAGCAGAACTTCATTCCATCTTTTTTCTTCCAGGCATCTATCAGAAATTGCAGGGAAGAAGAGATGAATCTCTTGCCTAGCCTAGGGTTGGGAATTCAGTCAATGAGATGAGTATACAGAGAGAAAGACAGAAACAGAGAGACAGACAGACAGAGACAGAGGCAGAGAGAGAGATTTAAGGGATGGCTCATGTAATTGTAGGATGGCAAGTTCAAAATCTGTAGGGCAGGCTGGTAGGCTAGAAAGTCAGATAGGAGATGATGCTATAGTCTTAAGGTAGAATTTCCTTTTCTCAGGGAAATGTCAGTTTTTACTCTAACGATCCTCAACTGATTAGATAAAGCCCACCCACATCATCAAGGGTAATCTTCATTTAAAGGACTGTAAATGATTAACATATTGCAGATATTAACCACATGTACAAAATACCTTCATCTCAACACCTAGATTAGTATTTGATTAAATAACTGAGTACTATAGCTTAGATAAGTTAACACAAAACTAACCATCACAGTATTGCTTGACATTTTTATAATGGAAAAAATCTAGGTCTGAGTCTGGTGGATAGCATCCCTGACTAGAGTTACTAGTGTAGAAATTTAAGGCCTTTCCGCATAGTTCCAGAATTAAGCCTATTTACAGACACTGAAGCCCTCAAGTGGGGAAGGATTGAATCCCTTTGCAAGAGAATCCTGTAATTTTGCCAAGTGCATTTTGTAAATCTTTCTCCAGACCTTCACCAGAAAGGCCATTGATTAAGGTAACAGTTTATTGGAGGAAAGAAAACACCCAGACCTTCCAGGATTTAGTAGAAACACAGTTCTGAGGAGATGCTACTTTCTGAAGGTCCAAAACTCTACCATATTCTTTGGTGGATTATGGTAGTATGGTGACAAATGGAGTCTTGACCTTTGTTGTAAAATGGGTACAGCAGACCTAAAAATATGTTATCATTGTTTTTTTTTCTAGTTCCTTATGTATAATATTCAGAACAGATAATTTAACAACAAGAACTCCACACTGGT
This sequence comes from Callorhinus ursinus, assembly GCF_003265705.2. NCBI lineage: Eukaryota > Metazoa > Chordata > Mammalia > Carnivora > Otariidae > Callorhinus > Callorhinus ursinus. The sequence goes on from NW_027397066.1 coordinate 78,429,223, forward strand.
TTCCTACATAAGAAGTAGTGATTATAATGGAAGGAAGAGCCAAGTATAAGTACCTGGAGCTACCTGCTCTCACCAATGCATCAAATTAGTAAACCAGTATAATCCTGTTTCTTAGGGGGAATTTTAGACATTAGTTTCACCATAAAAACTTTGAAGATACAGAGGTGGTGATTCCTACAATATTACCTCTTAATGTATCTGACCTATGAAAAAACTAGATGAGTTTTCCAGAAAGACTGAATAATTCCAAACTTAATCAGATGCTGATAACAATTTCAGCTGTAAGGTATCTTTTTTTTTTTTTTCCAGAGAAAGTTAACTCAGTTCCTGACACCTGGTATGTAATGACAAAGCACATGCTTTTTCTCAATTCTGTCTTATGATGACAATAATTAGTGTGCCTTTACCCAGAAGTGGCAGCAATATCCTGAAATCTGTCGCTATAGAGTCTGCAGGAATCTTGATGATCTTGGTAACCTAGAACATCCCACTAGTCCTTACACTAATGACATTATGCTAATTATACGACATATTATTAAGTATCCTAGATGCCTTAGAAGAATTCATGCATGCCAGGGGGTGAAAAATAAATTCCCATACAATTCAGGGGTGGTGTCAGTCAGGGGTCTCCAGAGCAACAGAACCTGTAGAATACATATACAGAGAGAGAGAGAGAGAGAGAGAGAGATTTATTTTAAGAAATTGGCTCACCTAGATGCCTGGTCGTGTTTTGTTGATTCCTTTCAGTCTACAAATATTGCTTCACTTAAGTCTTTTCTAGTTAAATCATCTGAGTGGAAATCTGTTTCCTACAAGACCCTTACTGATATACTCTCAGGTCCAGAGAGTGTATATTTATATATCTTTGCTTCAGCCAGAACTAATATGAAGTGGGCATTTGTAAGGTAGTCAGTGAGTATTTGTTGACTGATAATTATCATAACAGTAGGTTACTTGGGTGAGATGAAACAGCTAGCAAGTGGTGGCATAGGAATTTGGACCTAGATCTGTCTGTTACACTATGTCACCATGCATAATAAACAAAAACTCATTTTCTTGATATTAATTTTGAGGTGAATATAAATAAACAAAAAATTCCATTATTTCCTGCATGACATACTCAACAGGTATGCAAGAAACTCTAATTCCATTATTTTTTTAAAACATATCATCCTTCTTTTGCTTCTAACTTGCCACATATCATGCTGTTCACAAGATTTGACATATTGTCCCCATGTTAGCACCACTAATTCACTGAGATTGAGCAAGTAGCATTTGGCATCACTCACTTCTCTAGTATACTTGCCTCACAAAAGGAATTTGTTCTATATTAAAAGAAATATATTCTACCTATTTCTCTAGAGATTTCTTGGAAGTTTTTAAGATCACGCTAAAAACAGAGAAAGAGCCAACATGATTTTTAAAACCTGGCGATATTTTTGGTACTCCATTTGGCTACAAAGAATTTGATGAAGAATCAGACCTATTTTTCTGGTTTACTGTGGGAAATCTGCTATTATGACTCCAAAAACTTTCCAGACCTGTCCTATTGACCATTACATTTATTTATGTTACAGTAATAATTGTTAGATAGACAGAGTCTTAAAAAGCTTTTCCATAGCTCTTGTCTTGTCACATGATACAACAGATGGTCATGAATGGAAATGGAATAAAATCATCAAACCATTATCTCATTTCCTTAAAAGCAACGTGACAGTGTAGGGATCAGGTCCATATCTTTTAGTTTTTTTTTTGAGACCCTACCAAAGAAGGCCAAACAGGGAAACTGACAGTAAAACATTCATTCTGCCCAGAAGATCCATACTTCTACCGGGGGGTGGGGTGGGGTGGTAAATTAGGTTACATCCTGAATGGCATGAATGACATCTATGTAAGAAGCTGCAAAAATAGTCAATTTTGCATTGAGTGCCCCACAGTCAGCAAGCTTGTTTGATCAGAGGACCCACTCAATGAGCGAATAGCCATGCTTTGCTTCATTTAAATTTAATCTAAATTCTACCCTTTTTTCATTTTATATAATCTTGCCACTTTTCAAGAAAAAAAGCTCCATTCTCATGTGCAGTGTTTTCCTTGCCTGAGCAAAAATTTTAAATGAATCATTTAGCTTTTTTTTTTTTTTAAAGATTTACTACATTGTCATTTCCATTAATACAGCAAAAAAGAAATTAATTTAACAGAGTAATATCAATGAATGGGGGAGTAAAGGGACTTGTTTGTTAGGGAACAATTCAGAAACAAAAACAAGGAGATTGCAGAAAGTAAGGAAAGATTCAGCAAACAAAAGTTTAATGACATTTTGAAGGGGTGAGGGAGCTGATGTAAAAGAACTCTTAATGGCCAAGCTGGAATAACTCGAGCAACAATATAAGAAAACATAACTATTGTGTTATACCCTGAAGTAAAGAATAAACGTCCATAAAAACAATATCTATACTAATCAATGATTAAACAAAGAAATGGAGAAGAGACAGATCTGTACAGAAGAATTCTGAATAATTTAACTAGATTGATTACCCATCCCTTTCCCTTGACATTCCATCCCTCCCTTTCCTGCTCCAGTATGGACACTGGTTAGTGACTTGCTTCCAAGGAGGACAGTATGAAAACAGTTGGGAAACAGAGAATAATTTTACATGGAATAAGCTGGCAAACACTGCCTTGCACAGGTGATCAAGGTGAATGTCATGAGTGATAAGTTGTGTGTCCTTGATAGGATATGATAAGAATGGCACTTCACTTCTGTGGTCTTCCTTTCAAAAATATATAATCCCAGTCTAAAAGTAAGAAAAAATATCAGACAAACCTCATTTGAGGAATTCTTCCAAGTATCTGACCTGTACTACTCAAAACTGTCAAAGTCATCAAAAGCAAGGAAAATATGACAAACTGTCACACATCAGAAGAAAAACGATGACTAAATGTAATGTGGTACCCTGAATGGGGTCCTGGAATAGAAAAGGACCAGACGAAAAAACTAGTGAATTCCAAATAAAGTGTGGAGTTTAGGTAATAATTATTTACCAAGGTTGGCTCTTGCCTCTTAGTTAAAACAAATGTTTCATATTAGTATAAGATGTTAACCACAGAAGTAACTGAGTGAGAACATGGAAACTCTCTGTGCTACCTTTGAAACTTTTCTGTAAAAATGAAACTAATCTAAAGTAAAAAGTTTATGAGAAAAATCAGAAAAAATATCAAGGATATTACTAAAGGGCTTTGCAGTCCTAGCCAAACTTTTGTTATAAGATAAAAGGTTTTTTTTTTTTTCCTTTGAATTGTTACTGCATAAACTCCTTGCAAGTTTCCAGTTTCCATTGTTCAGCACATTCTAGAATTAGAAAGGAATGTTATAGCGTGGAGAGTGAGGAGATAGCACTCAGCACATTGCCTTGTATCAAGTAAGCCCTCAATAAATATTTATCAATTGATTGAATAAGATTCCAAATTATTTCTCACCTTGACTTAAGGTACTTATTACTTTGTTCTGTTTCTTATGTAATAAGTAGTTGGGCATAAATGAGACGCCTTTTAAAATATGGAAATACTAATTTCCGAAAAACCTTACTAGTATGAATCAATAAATAAGGTAGTAGGTTAGTCATCCAAGGAAGTAACTGATACCGGGAAATGGTCTCTTAGTTTATCCTGGAGGAGATTTGAGAGAGGTCCACCTAATCAGTGGGTTTGAAGAGTAGACACGGGAGTACATAACTGCAATGGAATTGATATGAAAGAAAAATAGGTGGATCAATGACATTAACATTCTTGAAGATAGACTGATTAGCCGAAGCATGAAGAGAAGGGACTCTGAGAAGAATAATTTGTCAGCATTTCCATAGCACTTTCCATGGGTGCCTCAGGCTATTATGGCTTGATGTCATTAACTATTAGGTTCATTCAAGTAACTCTCCTTGCTCTGATTAATTTTATTTCCTACGTAGATTTTTTAGTGGAAAGAGCATACTCTAGGGTGCTTTGCTGTTTATAGTTCTCATGGTACATTTGCAGATTTGCATTCTGGTCTACTCACTAGTTTCTTGGGCATTGAGTAAACCTAGTTTTCTTTTTTGTCAAATATGCGCGATATTATTACCTGCCTCATACAATAGTCTAGAAATTAAAATAAGTGATAAAGTGCATAGGTCATAAATTAGTAAAATGCTTGTATAAGTAGTCATTCATTTTAAAGACATGTTGTTGATATTATTATTGTCATTGCTGTTGTTATTGAATCATTCCCTATCTCCACCCTGAATTTGGGCCGTTCTGACAAAATTGAATTCTTTAACCTGAAAATCTGAGAACCAGACATCAAGTGACTACCTTCCAATGGAATGCAACCTTGCTTGGCCTGCCTATCCTTCTGGGGCTTGGCTTTCCCTTGCACCTCTGTCTCCGCTCTCCCTTCCAACCAGCACCTGAGGATCAGATACTTCTTACACACTCATAAAAGCTGGGAACAGGTAGATGGGAGACTTTAGAGGGATCTGTTAATTCATCATTGAAATGAGGCACCTCTGGAGGGGAGCATAAAAGTTATTTAGCCAGCAGGCTTAGCAGCTGTGATAAATGGTGTGTGTGATTTAAATTTGAGTAGAATTGTGTTTAATTGAAAATTTGGCCACTACATGAAACTTTCACTAAAAAGATTAGTACGACATTGAAGGGCTGCCAAGGGTGCCAAGAATGAGGAAGAAAGCCACGTAGGTTAATATTTCATGAAACAGTCAGTGTTTTATAAGGGGGAGTTCTAGAAAATATGTTCCAGCACCATTTTCAACAGAATCACCCGGGGCATTTGTTAAACTGCAGCCGCTTGGGCTTCGAAGAAGTTCTAGTGGATCTGAATCTCCCTAGGGGGCATCTAGAAATTTGCAGCTTTTGTAAGGTTCATAGGTAATTCTTATACACCACAGTCTGAGAACCTGATTTTGCTTCATACACCAAGAAAGAACACTTTGTTACCAATGTGGAGACAGATTTTATGCCCCTTGTTCATGCTTTTCCAGGAAGTCTTAAATTTAAAACTTAGGGGAAAAGGGGGAACAATATGATGTTCAAGTATTATGCCTTGTTAATCAATATTTATAGTCAAATATTTTAGATGTGTTTTGTAAGCTAAAAATCAGACATTTTAAATAACAGGTGTTTTAATTACAAAAGCTTTTAGTTCAGAAAGTTTATTTGGCAAACAAACAACTAAGCAAGGTGTCTGTTTCCAGATGCACAGCAATTCTACCAAGCCTGATTCTCTGCTTATCTTTGTCAGAATCTTTCTGTATTTGAGGTTGTTTCTCTTTGAATAAACATTCTACTGATATGTATCAGATTCAAGCTCTATCAAGCTTAATCTCATTGCTAGCCATCTTAATTTGGTTAATATTCTTAGGTCCGAACTTGACAACAGATTTCCTTTGTTCAGTGTCCAGTATTTGCAAACTGTGTAATATTTCTAATGAATCCTGATATGTGTCTGGGCTTTCAACGTCCACAAAACAAATTCTAAGGAAAAGTACACCAGACTGGTTTATTTGCAATTAAAGGTTCATTCTAACACCAATTCAATGGAACCAATCCCAATAATAAGCCAGCGGAAACAAGCGTGAAAATGATTTCCTTCTGGTGACACTGAAGGAATAGAACTTTGAGTCGAAACCTCAGGTTTCAAAACCTCAGGTATTATTATCTGTATGACTTTGATTACACTTTATGAGCTTTCTGAGCCTCAGATTGCATGCCTATAAGGTGGGCTGATCAAATAACAATATTTGTAAACCGCTTGGCACATCACATGCTAAAAGAGTAGTAGCTAAGAGGAAAAGAAAAAGGAATCCTGAAAATTGTGGTAAATTGACAGGATGGCAGGATGTACCTTCTGAGGCTTTGCTGCATACACACACCACAGAACTCAGTTGAGCACTGGACATCCAGACTCCTAGTGAGTACTGGTACCACTACATTATAAAAAATAAGAAGAAAGAAATAAAAGCCTTTGTTTTGTGGCACAGCTAGAACTTTGAGTAATTTTATGATTTTTGAATTGTAAAGTGAATAAGAATGTTATTTACTTTAAGAAACCTTTCCATTGTACATGGTTGAATGTATCTAGAATTCTTAATAAAGGCACTTTACTGTGAGAAATATCCCTTGATGCAGCTGACCTTAGATTTCCTGTGTTACTTTTTTATTCTTTGACTTCACATTTCCTGTCTCTCCCTTTATACATAATGAATAAAAAATGTTCCAACATTTTGTATTATTATGCACACAATTATTTCTTATTAACATTTTATTTTCACAAAAAGAGAACAAAATGCCATTTTCCATGAAGAAAAGGAAGAACTAAGGATTTTTATGCCTTAAAAATCTTTATAGCTATTAGGATCATTACTGTGCTTTCTCAGAAACAGTCCATTTTAACGGAAAGGTCCTTTTAACCTTTTTCTGATTACATAGTGTTAACAGTTCCCTAATGAAATATGTTAATAAAACTTAACTGATGACTTTGGTTGTTGCCAAATAAGGATAAGTGAAAGGCAATATATTCATGACATTGAACTGGTGCCTTTTACAGTACTTTCTGAAAAATTTGTGTACTCCCTTTACTTTGGATTCGAATAATAAGATATTAGAAAATCCACTCAAAAGAGGTGTGCAGTGTTTGGAAAGAATTTTAACGTTTTAAAAATAGAAAGAAGGCCTTTGATTTGATAACTAACATACATATAAATTAGAATGTAAGTCATTTTCAGTGTAGGAATGCTTGTTGACCCATACCGAAACATGGGCCCATATGCTAGATAAAATGAGAAGAGAAGAAAGGAACTGAACCTGTGGGAATCTGAGAAAAAAATAATATTCTGGAACTTAGCCAACATTTTTCTAATGCAACATATAGAACGTATTCTTAGCACCACAGTTCTTGCCAACATAGTGTCTGAGAGTATATGACTATACAATCATTAATATTTAGCATTGCTACCTAAAAGTTATTGCAAATTAGGTAAGCAAAAAATTGCCTCTTTCTTTTTGCTATGTTTATTTGATTACTAATAAGATTTCATGTATTTCTTTGTAATTTGGAGTTCTGTGAATTGTTTATTTATGAGCAATGTTCATTTTTAAATTTGAGAATTAGCATTTATTTTTGCGAATCTCTGTAAGTTCTCTTTATATATTTAAAGTTTTAATTTTTGGGGTGCCTGGGTGGCTCAGTCGTTAAGCGTCTGCCTTCAGCTCAGGTCATGATCCCAGGGTCCTGGGATCAAGCCCCACATCGGGCTCCCTGCTCGGCGGGAAGCCTGCTTCTCCCTCTCCCACTCCCCCTGCTTGTGTTCCTTCTCTCGCTGTGTATCTCTCTGTCAAATAAATAAATAAAATCTTTAAAAAAAATAAAATAAAGTTTTATTTTTTATTACTCAAAACTATTGCAAATGTTTTCTCAAGTTTGTCATTTGTTTGCTTAAAGTAGTTTTGATACTTTAAAATACAAAAGTGAAACTTTAAATATATTTAAATTTTCTCTTTGGTAAATAAGTGAACTATAGGACGTAAGTTCTATTAGGGCACAGGTTTATCTTGTACTGTGCCTTACATTTAACATGTGAGTAGCATGTAGGAAATGCTCAGTAAATATTTTTAAGTGAATGAGTATTTTCAGGTTTAACATGTTTGGTTATTAATAATTCTGACAAAAAAGGAATTCTAGGGAAATTTGACTCTGACCTTATCATGACTATTGTCATGAGAGAGCTTATTAGAGTGGATTTCCATACATATTTATAGAGCTGAATTCAATGAAAAGAAAAAAAAATCTATCCAAATAGAAACATAGTATCTTCTTCCCCAAATCCTTATCTCTAGAAATTTATTTTTTCAATAATTATTGACTATCTATTCTATGCTAATCATGAATATCTCACTGATTTGCCAGTGACGATTATTTGGAGGCAAAGTTTGGTCGTCTCAGGCAAAAAAAAATTTTTTTTCTAGAACTGCATCAAGATCACACAAAATAAACTTGAAGTTACAGAACTGGGACTGAAAGATAATTAGTAACCAAGGTTGCTCAAGAAGTTACATGGACACAATAAAATTTTGGTCAGGGTGGTGTTAAAACTCCTAAAGGATATCATTGCTGATGGTGTAAAATAGATTCTAACTCTCTCTTTTTCTCTGTGTCACTAAACCAACATTCAAAGATGAGAATACAAACATCTTGTTGACCAAATCTAGGTCACACATTTCACCTTGAGAGTCAAAGAACAGCAAGAAGGAGAATTTGCCTCAGCCCTATCCAGTTTCCACAGAGCACCAGGAATCCCATAAGACTGTGGAGTGGGAGGGCGCCTGGGTGGCTCAGTTGGTTAAGTGACTGCCTTCAGCTCAGGTCATGATCTTGGAGTCCCAGGATCGAGTCCCACATCGGCCTCCCTGCTCAGCTGGGGGGTCTGCTTCTCCCTCTGACCCTCTTCCCTCTCGTGCTCTCTGTCTCTCATTCTCTCTCTCTCAAATAAATAAATAAATAAAATCTTGAAAAAAAAAAAAAAGACTGTGGAGTGGGGCATTCACTGAACTAGAAATTACTGAAAGACAAAACATGACAATACCCTATAGAAATAGAAAGTTTCAACAAATAGACTTACCATTTGGAAGAAGAAAAACTATCATCTGTATAGATACAGTATTAAAACTCTCATGAGTGCAATTAAAAAGCATGGTACAATCCAGATCATCTTAGTTCATGACATAAAGGAATTTATCAGTTAAGTTACATAAAAAGTCTGGGTTATGTCTGGCTTCAGATGTGTTTAGATATAGTCTTAAACAGTGTGTTATGCGTTGGCTCCTCAGGCTCCATTTCTAGGTTCTAATTTCTCTAATGTTGGTTCATTTATGGACAGCCACTTCCCCACAGGGTAGAAAAGCCAATTCTCCAGAAGCCCCAGTGAAACAAAATCTTTATGCTTTGAAATCTCATAGATCTACAATGCTGTAGATCTTTAATGGAAGATCTAGAAAGAATAAACAACCCAGAGGGACATTCCTAGAAGTGATAATCATAAAGGTCAGTGAGAAAACTGGATGGAAAATTTTCCCACTGAAGAGACATTGAAAAAAGACCAACTTCCATGTTCAAAGTTTTTATTAAAGCTTAATAGTCAGGGTGGGGACCTGCAGTATGTCTGTGTGGGGAGCTCCACAAAGTTTCTTCCTGAAAAACAATGTTCAAATTTGATAAAGGTTTCAAAAAAAAAATACTTCAAGACTCTAAATATTGACTAAATGCATGCCAAAAAAAGTGGAGAAGCATTCAAGATAAATAACTGAATCACAGTAAGCACAATGAGTCTGTGGCGCTTTAGCTTGGGGATGCTCATTTCCCAATTTAGATCTGTGGTATTCTGGTTCTAACAGGACAGTAGTGAAGTTCAGTATCCTTAATACTGGAGAGGAATGGTTTGGGAACAGAACAGAAAAAAACCTAACTCTTGTGAGGGTTGTCCAAAACAATTTTTTTGAAGATTTTATTTATTTATTTGACACAGAGAGAGAGCACACAAGCAGGGGGAGTGGGAGGAGCAGGGAGCTCGATGCGGGGCTCGATCCCAGGACCCGGGGATCATGACCTGAGCTGAAGGCGGACGCTTAACCGACTGAGCCACCCAGGCGTCCCATAATTTTTTTTAAGATTATTTATTTATTTATTTGCAGGAGAGAGAGCATGAACAGGGGGAGGGGCAGAGGGAGAGGGAGAAGCAGACTCCCCGCTAAGTGGGGCTCCATCCCAGGATCCTGAGATCATGCTGCTTAACCGACTGAGCCACCCAGGCGCCCCTGTCAAAAACAACTTTTATCTTGGTGGCAAAACTCAGGGAAGGCTGATATTGCAGATACTTGATTGTGATACTGGCTGGAGCGTGTAACAGACCAACATGTAATCCAGAAATTTAACAGGGGGATGCATAGAATGGGACAGCTGTAGAAGGACCTCATATGCTCTTGTATATCCTTGGTTTTCATGAAGACTACCCACATGCTCAGGAGAGATCAAAATCGGCACACTTGAAGGTAAACCAATTGAGGTTATTAAATCTGAGTAACATAAAGAAAAATAAATAAAATCAAATTCTCAAAGATTTTGGAAACCACTAACTGTACCAACATACCTGTAATGAGAGTTCCAGAATGAGAAAACAGAAAGAAGTCATGAAAATATTTGATGACATATTAGCTGAAACTATTCCAAATTTGATGAAAAACATTAATCCACACATTCAAGAAACTCAGTGGACCTCTACACAAGATAACACAAAGAGATCCATATTTAGACACATCATAGTTGCACCATTGAAAGACAAAGACAAAATTAAATTCTTGAAATCAGTAAGAGAAAAATACCATTTTACATACAAAGAAATCACAAAGAGATTATTGCTGACTTTTAATCGGAAATAATAGATGCTAAAAAGAAGTGGGATTATATATTCAAACAGCTAAAGAAATAATTATCAACCAAGAATTTTACATTCCGCAAAAAATATCCTGCAAAAGCTGAAGGCAAGATGAAGACTTTTCCAGATAAACAGACTGAGAGAATTTGTTGCTAGCCGACCTGCTTCACAGGAAATACCAACGAGTTTTTTTTAGGTGAAAAGAAAATGGCTTTAAATGGTGACTCCAATCCATGCAAAGAAATGAAGAGCACTGCACAGTTTTGTATATTGGTGGGTACAAAAAGAGTATAATAGTTTGTTCTTTTTCCTTCTCTTAACTGAATTAAAAGATAGCTGCACAAAATGGTTATAAAACTGTATTGTTGGGCTTGTATTATAATATATAAAAATGGAACATATATGACAATGACTGTCCAAAGAAAAGGGGAAGGAAATGGAATTATATTAGAGCAAAATTTCTATATTTTACTATAATTTTAAATGTATTTTTAGGAGGCATGAAAAGAAACACAGAGTAACAAGTGACATAATATATACTGAAATCAAATTGCAAAATGGATGACATATATCAGCCCTATCAATAATTACATTAAAGTAAACAGATTAAACATTTCAACCAAAAGGCAGTGATTGTCATTCTGGATAGGAAAAAGGGATCCCAGTATATGCTGTCTACCGGAAGCATACTTTAAATCGAAAGACACAAATAGGCTAAATGTAAAATGATTGGGAATGATAAGCCATTTAAATTACAATGGTAAGAGACCTGGAGTGGCTATGGAAGCATCACACAAAATAGACCTTAAAGAAAAAAAACATTTCTAGAGATAAAAAAGATCATAAAAAGTATATAACAATTTCAAACATATACTGATATACTTGAAACAAAAAGGTGAATCATAAATTTACCATATGAACTGACCTGTCAATTCCATTTGGAGGTAGCTACCTGAATGAAAAGAAATGTATAGCTACCAAAGACCTGTATGCAAAATTTCATGGTAGCATGCTCAATCATAGCCCAAAGCAAAAAGAATCCAATGTCCATCAAAATGTGAATACATAAAAGTAGCATATCCATGCAAAGGAATACTATTCAGCAATATAAAGGAGCTGACTACTGATACATGCTACCACATGGGTGAATCTCATATACGTGGTGCTAATTAAATGAAGCAAGAACCAAAAGCTCACATATATGAATACATTTATTTATTTATTTATTTAAAGATTTTATTTATTTATTTGAGAATAAAATTGAAGAGAGAGGGAGAGACAGAGAGAGACACAGTGAGAGAGGGAACACAAGCAGGGGGAGTGGGAGAGGGAGAAGCAGGCTTCCCGCTGAGCAGGGAGCCCGATGCGGGGCTCGATCCCAGGACCCCGGGATCATGACCTGAGCCGAAGGCAGACGCTTAAAGACTGAGCCACCCAGGCGTCCCTATGAATACATTTACATGAACTGTCTAATAAAGGGCAAATCTATCGATGGAAAAAAATTAATTGTTACCTGTGACTGGGATTGGGAATGGGGTTAATTCCAAACGGGCATTAGGGATCTTGTTGGATTGATGAAAATGTAGTAAATCTGAATCATGGTCATGATTGCACAGCTCTAAGGTTAAAAAAACCCCATTGTATTGTATATTTAAAGTGGGAAAATTTTATAGTATGTAAATTATACTTCAATGAAGCTATTAAAAATGAAAGCACAGATATGATATACTAGCTCAGAGTATCAGTATAAAGTCTTGAATTTCTATGCTATTGTAACATTCAGTCATTTTTTTTTAAAAATATGCTACATGTGGTGGAGACTGGAAAGATTTTCTCTAATCTGTTTTCTCTTCCTGCTCACACAAAAGAAAAAAAGTAAACAACTATCTTTCTCAGTTTCCCATGTGAGCAGTTCTGGTCAATGGGATTTAGATAAAAGATACATATTCCATTTTCTGGCTTGGGCGTAAGCTTTCTGCACTATTTTCTTGACCTCATCATTATGGCTGGAAATAAGCGACTTTGACATGGTAAAGACAGTAAGAGTCACAAACCTGAGAGTGCTCAACTTGTATAAATGTAAGAAATTTTAATTTTTATAATGTAAGTCACTGATAGAGTTTTTGTTACCACGGTTTAGTCTAGCCTGCCCTAATATGTTACATTTGTTATTCTACAGGATAGCCAATTCTCTACTCTGACCACTATTCATTATTTATCTTTCTTTCCCAAGATAATTTCCCATAATCCTCTTTTATTTATTTCCTTTTTCGAAGTATATGAATGGCCAAAAAAAGAAAGTATGCTTGTGATTATTTCATCATTTCATCATTAGGCATTGACACAGGTGTATAGTGATATATGCTAAGGTAGAGGTTGATGAGATATCGTTACACATTTTCCAATCTTTGGCCATGCCTAAGAAAGTGATTTCTATCAGTTCTGTCTTTCTTTCTCAACAAATATGGACTGTGGTTCCTATGTGTGATTTGGAACTGTAAGGAAAGTTACTTAAAAATTTTTAAATATAATATAATCACAACCTGAAGCAGAAGTTTATAGGCAGGAAGACAGGTTAATATGTGTTTGTGTGGGAGTTACCTAGCATGAAGCCAACCAGCCTCAGAAACTAGATAATGACGTTCAGAGGATAAAGGAGTGATTCCAAGTATATTGAGGTCACATAATTTAATGAGGTTTTGAGAGAGGTAACTGGGAGAAATAGGAAGGAAAATACTAAGTCTTACTCCCCATCAGCAAATCTGGCGTAAAGGACCAAAGAGCATAACAGAAGACAGACATCTGGAACAAAGCCATAACCTGTCTACATTCTGGGTATATGGAAATTGGGTGAATTTAGACAGTGAGGTTTATGAGTCAATTCAATGTTCCAAGTAACTGAATCTTCTTTGTACCGTATTAATCTTCATGATTACTATGTTGTCATACTTTGAATTTTTTTTAGCTTTGAAATTTAAAAAACTCCAGTATTTCACAATGATAGAAAACTTCTCTCTTTCTAGTTCTTTTATTTTGATGTTCCCTGTGCTCCCAGGAGCACAGGCGCGATAGCCAGACTTCCTGAGGCCCAAATCTTATCCTTGGCTCACTTCTGCGTTTGCCTATTTATGCGGCATAGACTCTAGGATTCATTTCTCACCCTTTAACCTCTTCTAACTTGATCTCTAGCCATGTTTATTCTAAATCAGAGTAGAAATTCTATTTTATTTGACTTTTCATCTCTGGAACCTAGCACCCAGATACAGCCACAGGAAAGATGAGTTCTTAGAAGTTTTTGGAATAATTTTTCATCAGAATTTAAAAAGGGAAAGATTCTAGGTTAAGACACTATAACTCTTCTGAATATCTAGAATCTTAGGAACTAGGGACAGGACCTGAGAAAGAGAGGTACAAGAATTTAAGTTATGCAGTATTTTACAAATCAAGGGGAATAGTTTTCATTACTATTAAAGGAAGGACACCACTGCTGTATTTGAGTGGCATCCAAAAAGTAGAGTAGTTTAGAAAGTAGGATCACAGTTCTACACTTAAAGGCCTAGGGAATGAGAACTGTCATATTTATGATGTAATGTGTATTACATATTTTTGCAATTTGGTGAAACAAAAGACTACTCTTTGATTGATCAGTTGCAGGAAGTACAGCTTGGACGTCCTAAGCCAGGCAAAATAATGACAACATAAACTTGAGCTTGCTTCCATTTATCTCTTTTTGGACAGGTCTGTCCCTGGTTTTCTGTAAACTGATCAGCTCAGAAGAAGTAAGGAAACAGCTAATATCCCTGAAATATTGTAAATTTCTGGCAGACAAAATACCACTTTATTCTGTGCCTGGTATGATCTGAGAAAAGTGATAAGAGGTGTTTGACAAATATGTGTTGATGTCATTTCTTGAGTTTAGTGAGCACAATGCAAGACAAAGTGGGAGACTAGAATTAGCACAGGACACACTCTCTCATCCTAAGAGCTTTTCATCTTGCTAGGAAGACAGGAATTTAGAAGCATTTATTGAGAGCCAGAAGAGTCTTAGTTCTATTTAAAACTTTCTAAAATGACCCTAAACTGTGAACATAATGATCTTATATATGTGTTTTACTGTTGCATGTGGTTGGTTTCTTTTTAAAAGCAATGATAAAATATTTATGACTTTTAATATTTATGTATTAGTCCACAGATTGAAAAATGAGACTAGAGGCCACCTGCAAAGACTGATAATTTTCCATTATTAGAATTCTTAGTTCTAATCAATATCTATGCTGTATGTTATCTCACTATTGATTTGTCTTTTTTGCTTGTCTGTTTTTTATTATCAATATTCTTAAAAGAACTTCCTGGATAGCCCACTCAATTTTTCTATCATTTGACATCCAAAACAAGGAGAAAATTCATAGTATGTTTTATTTTAAATGTTTTAAAAATATAAAATATTTTTGTCACAAGATTAAGCATATGGTTAAGGTTTATGATGTTAGAAATATAGCTTATTTTATGACCAAATTAAATTAATTTAATTTTTGACCCAAGTTTCCATATGTTTGTGTGTGTTCTCTGTGTAAGTTTACTCCATTAAAGAAAGCAGAGAATTTATATGTCACTTTTTAAATCATGTGAATATAATTTATATATTTCATACTCCATAAAGGCCACATCTAGCTGTTGAATAGATGAATAGATATTAATCCTCTCAAGAGACCATTGGTTAAGGCAAAACTGCAGTACCAAGCCCAAAAAGAACTTCACCAATTTCTGTCTTTCCCCTCACTTCCCTGTGTCAAGCCTGCAGGATCTCCAGCAATCTCAAGAGAAACAGGACATTTCCAGTGACCTACAAAGCAGATTTCTGTCATTGAATTTCTAAGAAAATTGGCCCAGTTGTAAGTCTAGGCAATAACCTGGACTTGCAGAAGCCACTCTGGAGCAGAGGGTAGAAGAAAACAGGGAGAAACGGGGAAAGGGGCCTATTGCCTTGTGGTCACAGAGGAAGGAGGAAGGAAGAGACAGTAGTTAGGCTCACTCTTCTCCCTGGGTGAAGTGGTTTGTGCAATTTGGCTTTAGATATCTACTTAGCTAACAGAAGTATAGTATCTATTGTGCTCTACGACCACAAAGCACTCTTTGTGGAAAATATAGTAATAAGCTGTCCCATTGTGTTGGAAACAAAGTTCAGCACAACTTACAAGAGTTTCTTTCTCCGTGGTCAAAACCACCCCGTAGGGGTTGAGGGTGTGGCTAAGGGAGAATTACCTAATGCCTCAAGAGCCATATTTCAAATCAAAAGAACGTATTTAGACTATGTCAATTTGTTTTACTTAAAAAAAAATTATTAGTGTAGCTACTACGTGAAAAACAAAGCTCTGGCAATGTTTCTTTGAAAACTGACCAGTCATAAAATGGATAAAAATACAAAGAATTAGCCGTTTTCCCCTGATCTGAATTGTTATATGGCTGCTCTCTTCTTTAGCTGAAAAATCAATGAACACATGGTGGTTGATGGCTATTGTGGAGCACAGCTCTAAGTGACTCCTAAGTGGAAACAAGCAGTTTTCAACATGCTCTGTTGTCCATTCTTACCTGAAAATCTCCACTCTTCTGCTCTTGCAAGCAATCTTTCAGCTAATGTGTTTTATGAAGACCTGATGTTTGTTTGGCCTGCATCAAGGAAGTAAATTTAACGTGATATAAACACAAAGAGATTTTAGCAGTTATTTTAAGCAAAGAAAATTCCTCCACCAACAAACTAAATCCTCTTTCTTTAATAAATGAAATCTTCAAACGATGTAACTCCTTTCCCAACGTGGAGATTAGCATTTAGTTTTGCCTTTAAAAGTAGGGTATCTTCTGTTTATACTGTTTTTGAACATTGATTTAATATTAAATATTTGAGGAGTTGCTACCAAACTTGCTGATGACAGTAAACACTTCAAAGAGAGTCTGTTTTCCTCTACGTGAAAAAAGAAATCTTATTTCATGCATTTTATGCCTCCATTTTATTTCACCCCACCCACTCCTCAATGGAGAGGACCTGATACCAAGAAAAACATCTGGTATGTATATTTAGTGGAGATACACAGATCTTCACTTTGTATTTTGCATACAAAATTATTCTATTCGTCCTTCCAAATGCACTCGTATGTTTGTAATGGGGCACACATAGTATATGTCAGCTAAATTCTGAGATTGAGGCAGAGAGTCTGCTATTATATATGACACATGTGGAAATGTGTCTAGCCCAAACTTGACACTAGTAATCAGGAGTAAAATTTTCATCAGCACAGAATATCCTGCCTTCAAAGGTAACATATATCTCCATGTTAGAAAGGAATTTTGACCCGTGCAGATATACTTACAGAAAGTTGAAGTTTCTTTTTGAAGAAGTTGTCCTAAAGCTTAGAAGAAAAAAAAAAAAAAGAGTGCTATTATTAGGTACAAATATTTTCATACAAAATCAGAATGACTTCTTGCACTTTGGAGGTGCCATTCCTAGATGTGATCAAGTAATTTAAAAAAATAACATTAATTTTAACTAATAATAAACCTGGAAGTAGAAATTAAGGTAAGAGCAACAAGCTGCTTAAATTTGAGAACATTTGGGGATCACTACAGGCTCTAATAGATAAATAAATATCAAATTATTTGTTATTAGAGAAGATGAGATATGCGACGGCTGTGCCATTCTGAGTTTACAAAAGTGGGAATTAATCTGACACTTTAGATGAACTAATTTAGATTAACTAGTTATATTTATCCATTTGTGAATGTGCTTAAAACATTTATAATTATTATGTTTATGTGTCATAATTTTTAATCGTCATAAAATGGCTTATAAATTGGCAAATATTACCTTTGGATCAAAGAAGAGAAACTTAATGAGGGATTCAATACAAAGGCTCTGCCCAAATTAAGCTAGATGAAGGTATGAATAAGTACAATGATGATCTATGATACCCACTTTATGGATAATAGAAGGTTTTCCTGGGGATAAAGTAATACCATATCCTGAGTAGAAGCATCTATATTAGAACCAAAGATAATCGATTCAATTCCCTTCTGGTCTGGTGGTATCATCCTTCTGATAGAGTTGTTAAAATAAAACCATGTTTTGGGATTTACCGCTTTTTACTGTAATGCCACAGTTTTGTTACCATGTAGCTTTTACTTTGGCTTTGTTCCATTATTTCGGAGCATAATTGCAATTGCTACTTTATACTGATCAATTTTTTAGGTACTAAATATTTTGCTTAATCTTTAAGATATCATGGCCTAGGGATGATGATCATTTCACAGATGAGGAAACCTAAGTTCTGAAATATAACCGACATGCGCAAGATTCTGAAACTGGTATTTGACAGAATCAACATATCCATTTGATCCCAAAGTCACAGGGACTCTCATTACAATCAGGAAGAGAAACAGGCTGCAGTAGGAACGCGTTAGGAAAGAATTGAAGTGTTTTATCACATCCCATAAACAAAACATAATTGAGATCTTAACAGCCGACTTTATTTTGTTTGTTTTCTTAGCCCCTATTGATTTTATTTTATCAATAGAAATTTTTGCTTAGGGGATGCCTGGGTGGCTCAGTCAGTTAAGTGTCTGACTTCAGCTCAGGTCATGATCTCAGGGTCCTGGGATCGAGCCCCACCTCAGGCTCCATGGTCAGCAGAGAGTCTGTTTCTCCCGCTCTCTCAGCCCCTCCACCCACTCCTGCTCTCTCTCTCTCTCTCCAAATAAATACAATTTTTTTAAAAAAGAAATTTTGCTTAGAACTGAACTGGATAAATAAAAATTTGCTATAAAGGCCAACTTCACCCCAAAGAATTTCATATACTCCATGCTGATAACCACAAGAACCCATTATGGAAAAGAACAACGGGGAAGGCAGAGAAGGATAAGTATCTCATGTTTAGAGCCCACTGGGAGCTTCAGAAATGTGAAACAATGACTTCAAGTGTAAGATAATTCCCCCCCATTCTTCTATTGGTTGTATTGGGTCAATACTCATGTGTCTAATTGTATAAGCACCAATTTCTCACAAATAAGAAACAGTTTGGAAATTAAAAATTGTATTTATGTTGGAAATATTATCACAAACTTGTCCCAGCACTGAGCACTACACATGGGCTTTCTATAAAGGAAAACTCATTTCATTATATTCCATCAGCGTAAGATCTGTGCAAACCCAATAGAAATTGATTCCAATTTGGATTTAATAACAATGTCTTAATTTTGCTTCGCAATTTTCAACTTACTAAGTGTTCTTATGTATATTATCTCACTTGGGTTTTTATAGGCAATGTCATTTCCATTTTATAGAAAAGACAGTGAGGCTCAGTGTTGTTAAAAGTTTGCCAAGAATTTGTCTTTAGTGGCAGAACTCATGAGTTTTAGAAATGAGAGATTTAACTAAGACTTTTTTTATGTTTAACTTCAAACACAGAGTTTTTTCTACTCCATAATGCTAAATCATTTTAGTGATGACATGATCTTTAATGAGATTCCTCTGATAGTGGTTTGTTTGGTCAGTGAAAGTTAATGTTCATTCGTTCTTCAGCAAAACGTATTGAGATTTTTAGATACCAAGTACTATGTTAGTTCTAACAAAGGAGGAAGTGCATAATTTGGGGAGAAATGAGTGAATAGTGGATGAAAAAGATTCTGGTAAGAGAAAATAGCCTTTGTAGCTAATGCCAATGAATAATTTACAAATAAAGATCTAAGAAATAATTGATGTGAGTCTATTTAACACTTAAAACCTGAATTTTGTGACAGATAAAATTTTATATTATTTTCTAAAGCGAAAATAAGGCCTTTAACTCAAAACAAACAAAAGCAAAAGAGGACCCCAATATGTTAAAACAGAATTGTTCTGCTTAAAGGGGTGAGGAACGTCATGACTACTTGGTTTTTCCCCTTTTACCTAGAATATATAAGGCTAAACCCTTTATAGCCATTCTGGATGCAATCTTCTCAATACATCTTTGAAATAAATCAGATCAGACTAGGATACTTAAGCTTTTGACTTCCATGACACCTAGTAGCTAATAAAGTACAGAGCTGGGATTAAGGCTCAAATCCAGCTGATTGTAAATTTCTGGCAAAGAGTATTGATTGCTTCCCATTATCTAAACCTCCTATTCTATTAATGAAAGCTTCATATGAGTGGCTATATGACAGCTTTCTTTGCTGCAAGAACAAGACATAGACTTGTTACCACTTAGTGGACGTGGTGGCACAACTTCTGAGCCATAACTGTAAAGAGAAAATGCTCTCCTCTAGTCTTTTCTTTCTTGCCACTGGCTGAATACGGTTATGGAGGAGAGAGCCCACCTGGTCTCAAGATCAAAGCTGGCAGGTTTAGGATGGAGAGCACTAAGTTGGAAGATCACTGTTATCTTCAGTGATCTTCCATCAAGTTGCTAGGGACATGTTAGACCACTCACTTAGACTTATGAACTCTGTATTTTGGGATCTCTTACTGCAACCCAACATTCATCCAGAGTAACACAGAAGCCAATGCTCTAAGACTCATTCACAAAGTAAGAAAAGCAGTATGAAACAGAAAGCATTTAGTAATCCCCTTTAGGGGATCACAGAATGGTTTCAGCATGTTTGGATAATTTTATGCAATGAGAAAACGAAGAAAAAAAACCCGGGCTTGGGGACATTCATGATTACCAAGAATAATAGCTTTTAGGGTGGTACTAGCAGTTTTAATTTCAATGGGTGAGGAAAGGTTTAAGAAGTAATATGAAACATCCAAAGCAATTTTGATTCAAGAAATGAGGGTAAAGTATAGAGAATGAAAAGACTGGGGACAATCTGCCTAGAAAATCAGAAGCAATTGGGAATAGTCAGAATGTAGTTTCAGAAATGAGATTAAGTGTGAAAAATCAGCAAATTTTCTATACAGCACATTTTCTCTGAGTCTTTACATTGCTTCTGGGTCTATTTCTTTTTAACATGAATATTAACAACTGCCTTGTTTTCAAGAGCTTAAAACTCTTATATTTTTAATGAAACTCTTCAATATTGAGCATTTTATTGTCTTTAAAATGCAACTATCTTCCATTAAAACTGAATATAGTTGAGGGAGATTTATTATCTTAAAATATCAAATAAGAAAATATTAAAACTAAAATAACCATATTTAGTGTCATCTATAATCAATGAGAATCGTAAATTAAATTTTAATTTTTGAGTTTTCTAGACCTATATTAGATACAATCCAACACCATTAAATTCACTCAAGAATCAAAAACATGGCTGGAGTCTAACTGTAAAATACCTTGAAACTTGCTTTTGGAGGAAAGGGAATCATGCAAAGGGAAAAAAAAGATCAAATTGCTATAATGGGCCATAGATCATACTAGAAATGTATAGGTAGACTGGCCATTCCCTTAGGAGAAAGAATTTACTCATTAATGTACCTCTGAGACAAATAATACATTATATGTTAAAAAAAAGATAATAAGAAGGGAAAAATGAAGGGGGGTAATCGGAGGGGGAGATGAATCATGAGAGACTATGGACTCTGAGAAACAAACTGAGGGTTCTAGAGGGGAAGGCGTGGGGGGATGGGCTAGCCTCGTGATGGGTACTAAAGAGGGCACATATTGAATGGAGCACTGGGTGTTATAAACAAACCATGAATAATGGAACACTACATCAAAAACTAATGATGTAGGGGCGCCTGGGTGGCTCAGTCATTAAGCGTCTGCCTTCGACTCGGGTCATGATCCCAGGGTCCTGGGATCGAGCCCCGCATCAGGCTCCTTGCTCCGTGGGAAGCCTGCTTCTCCCTCTCCCACTCCCCCTGCTTGTGTTCCCTCTCCCGCTGTGTCTCTCTCTGTCAAATAAATAAATAAAAATCTTAAAAAAAAAACTAATGATGTAATGTATGGTGATTAACATAACATAAAATAAAATTTAAAAAAAGAAATTCACAGAATTAAATTTTGCTTCTTAAAGATTTTTTTGGCAAAATAAATAAATAAATAGAAATATTGAATGCTTCTTAAAGATTTCTGCTGTGATTCTCTATGCTGTTTCCTTTATAGCTTAAATAAAACATATGAAACACAGTAACTCACAGTTATTTGGATTCTGCAATAATTTTGAAGGGATGATGAGATGTTATTGGAAACTATAATAATCTGGAGAGGTAAATATGGTAAAATACATAATTTAATTAAAATTACTACTTTCCACTTGCTTTGTTTCTTTGCTTTCTTTTGCCCTCAAATATAAGGAATGAATTCCAATGAAAATCCTTCAAAGTCTTCCTAACTTATTCAATATAATCACTAGTCATTATAAAAGATAGATTCTCGGCACAGTCTAGCTATGGGGGGAAAGATCCTTCTGGTATAGATAGGATCAATGGACCATATGTTGTGGGGTGGCAAATTCCATTTTCCAAAAATGGCTACATCAATATATAGCCCATCCCACATCCTATTTTTTTTTTTTTTCAATGTGGCCTAGATGCTCCTCTACTCAGAGGTAGTCTATGTTCTCTCTCTTGAAATGAGGCAGGCCTGGGCGCCTGGGTGGCTCAGATGGTTAAGCATCTGCCTTCAGCTCAGGTCATGATCCCAGGGTCCTGGGATCGAGTCCCGCATCAGGCTCCCTGCTCAGTGCAGAGCCTGCTTCTCCCTCTCCCTCTGCCATTCCCTCTGCTTGTGCTCTTCTGTCTATCTCTCTGTCAAATAAATAAATAAAAATCTTTAGAAATGAGGCAGGCCTTTCTAACTCCCTCAATGAATAGAATGAAACAGAAATGATGCTACCAACTGCTGAGGCTATATGTTAAAAGGCAACACAGCTCCCACTCGGCTTGGTCTCCTTGAGACACTTGCTACTGTGGACAGTCCACATGTGGGTGTTCTGGCTGACAGTACCAAATTGGCCTCCAGCTGAGAGCTAACAGCAACTATCAGACAAGTGAGTGAATAAAAACATTTAGATGATTCCACTCCCCAGCCTTTGAGTCTTTCAGCCCCAGGCATCATGTTTTCCCTAACTTCCCATCTGATCTAAAGAAATCATGAGAGATAGTATGATTACTATTGTTGTAAACCACCAAGGTTTGGAGTAATTTGGTAAGTGGCAATAGGTAATAGGCAATACATGTGGTAACTGGGCAGCCATGACTCCCAGCCATAGCTACCAATAGATTTTTGAGGACACTTTGATTTTCTCTGGCTTCAGAATGGCATTGATCACTCTGTTCTGATAGTGCCCAAACAATGGATTTTCTAAAAGATGTAGTTTCTTGAACAAACAAGCAAAGAAACTAAGCAAAGTAATCCTTAGATGGCTTGAAATACGTGCAAAAGTTACTACACCTAAAATTATTTTGAGGTTATTATTATTATGAAGTACAGTGAATGTTTTTGGCAAAATGTCAGATTCCATTGTAGTTTCTGCATAAGATTCTCCTTTAAGTTCAGTAATTTCACTGAACACATCATCTGATCTTTCACTTTGATACGTTTGTATGTATTAGCCTCCAAAAATCTCTTTCAGAAATATGTAACCCTATTGAACAAACTTGTTTTTCTCTAATTATTTTTCTAATTGTTTCCATAATGTGAGTCTGTGCATCTCATTTTGAAATGAATTAAATCCTGTTGCAGGTACCAGATGGACAGAAGTGGTAGGTACAGTTCTGTTTTTAGGCTGAGAACAGATGTCGCACTGGGGGTGTGAGTCACTCTCCTCCACACCGTCCTGTCTCTGAACATCCTGTGCAACTGTTCTGCTCTTGGGGATGCCCCGCTGTGGCTTTCCCCTGGGGCTTCCAGGATAGACATTTATGTGAACATTTCAGGCCTTCTGATCCCCCAGGTATTAACATTAGGCCCCTGATTCATTTTTACATACGTTTATCTGCTCAAGGGCTGAGGAATAAGGGGCTAGTTTCCCTATATGCATTTTCCTTCCCCAATTGTAATGGGGGAATTTGAGTTAAAGAGTCTCTTGTTTTCAGCGTACTCAAGTCCTCCTTTCCTTCACCATGGGGCATGAAACATATGTTTTCTGATGAGGCATATATTTTATTTCACTGAATATTAAAGATACTTTATGAAATATATTTTAATATAATTATATTAAATTTTATTTTATTATTATATATTAAATTATATTTTAACATAATTATATTAAAAATAAAGAACGTGTTTTTTGGTGGCTTAGAGTAGTAACACCCCTGGTGGGCGTGTGACTAATTAATCTTTCCATTTTATAGATTTAAATTCCTCATTTAACACATTTAATACACACAAATTCCAGCGTTTAATACATTCATACTCTCCCGGCATTTCATAGCCTTTCTTCTGTGTGTTGATTAGGCCCCATCAGGCCTTTGTGGAAGATGCCTTTAGTGTGTCAGTATCCTGCACCCTTACCGCTTGGTCCGGTAGCACTGCTTTGCTGAGTGCTCTCTCCTGCATCTATAGCTAATGCTGTTTCTTGTTTGGCATGCTGTGATTGCAGAGGAATGCATGGCCCCAGGAGTAGTGCTCCACTGAGGGCTAGACTCCGGTGACTGACCAGCATTGATACACAATTACCCTTCCTCCCCTGCTTCTTGGAGAGATGAGCTCTGAGCTTATGTGTTTTACCTTCGCTCCCAAATGTCATTATGAGGCTTAAGCTTCAGTTCCTTGCAGTCCTGGCTGGCTGGATAGTAGAGCCATTCGGCGGTTCTTTTCTCTTCCTTGTTTCACCTCCCCATTCCCCTGTGGGTGTTCCCGTTAGACCTCCAATGAACCACTGGCCCTGAATCCTTGTCTCGGGGTCTGCTTTTGGAAAAAAATCAAAGTAAAACCTAAGTCGTTCTACTGGTATGGAATTAATTTCAATGTCCTTATTTAATTTCTCTACCTAATTTATATTTTAATATAGGTATTATTTTAATAACTTTTTCATTTTTCTAGACAACAAGATCAATCACATTTTTTCTTCCTCTTTTAACGTTACACATTATACCAATTATTTTTCTTTACTGACATTTTAACATGCATGTTTCTTCAGTGCTCCTTTCTTTGTAGATTGTTTTTGTTGTTGTTTTGGTTTTTCCTTGGGCAATGTCTTCCTATCCATCTTCATGTATAATCTCTTTTTTAATAAGTATTCTTCAAGTGTATTTTGCTTTGTTAGAATGTCTGAGTTGAATGTCTTTCTATTTTTATTTTTTTTATCCAGGCTAAAAGCAGCTTTGAAAAATGCACCCACCCTACAGGTGACACAAAAGATCATGTTGATCATTGAATATGTTTCTTGGCCCACTACCTTCCCTGCTGCCGAGCCTGATGCTCTGTGGGAAAGAAACACTTCTATCTTTTTCCTTCCCCACACATCTCAGTAGGCTCATGCTGCTCCTGAGTATTTTTCTTGAGGGGCATGGTGGCGTCCTCATATAAATTTAGCTCTGTGTCATCTCTTCTCACCCCAGGATCTGCTCCTTCTTGGAGACCTTTCTGGATACGACCCATAGGAATTATTAACAACTGTCTAAAGGTTGTTCAAGCAAAAAAATTTTTTTTAAAAAGTAATGGAGTACTAGACAGGACAAGGAAGTTTACCCATAACGTATATGTAAATGTTGGAGAGCCTGGGTTAAGAATTCACTGAAGACTAGAGTCACTGGTAAAGATTTTGCCCAGCATTCCTTTTGAGTTTCAGGGCTCTCTGTGGGTGGCCAGTCTTAGAGTTCAGAACTCAGACCTGTATTAAAGAAGTTGGCACGGGCCAATTGCCAGGGAGATAACCTAAATGATGCCAAAGTATCACTTGAGTACAAAAGTAAGGTTAATAATAATTCAACTTATGGTGAGTCAGATGAGTAGAATATGTTTGTAAGGAATAAGGTGGTTGGGATTTGAGGGAAGTGAGATAACCAAAGAGGATTGTCAACAATAGATGGTGTGTTAGGAAAAAAACCTTCAGTCTTCCTCTTGTGCCTCGCCTTTACCCTAACACAGCTGCTTTACTTTAACACTTCGGATACTTCTCACCACCAAACGTGTGTGGGTGGTGGGCGGGGGGGGGTGGGGGTGGGGGGAAGCATTACACTACAAAGCAATTTTCTGCAACAGCACTTGGGTGTCTTACAATTTAACTCAAGTCTGCCACTCTCTACCTGGAGACAGCATCAAATCTCACAGATTAAGAGCTCAGTCCCTCAAAACTGCCCTCCCAACTTCAGATGCTAATCAAAAGTCCAGGTTCTTACTTGGACCTCTACCCCATTGCAAGGGTTCCATGACCCCTGAATTGGGTTTGATCAGTTTGCTAGAGCTCCTCATAGGATTCAAGAAAACAGTTACTTATATTTACTAGGTTTTTAAAGAATATGATAAAGGATACAGATGGAGAGCCGGATGAAGAGATACACGGGGTGAGACAGGCAAGGGCCCTGAGTGCAGGAACTTCTGTCCCTGCGCAGTTTGGGGTATATCACCCTCCCACGTGTGGATGTGTTCAGCAACCTGGAAACACTCCAAACCCTATGTTATTGAGATTATTAACTCCCCTCTCCCTTCTCTGACTAAATGGGAGTTGGGGGAGGTAGAGCTGAAAATTTCAAGCTTCTAATCATGGCTTGGTCTTTCTGGTGACCTGCCCCCACCCAGGAGCCATCCAGGAATCCAACCAAAGTCACCTCATTAAAACAAAAGACGATCTTAGTGCTCTTATCACTTGGAAGTTTACAAGGGTCTTAGGAGTTCTCTGGCAGGAACCTGGAACACACACACACACACACACACACACACACATTTCTATTATCTCACAGATGGTGAGTTGCTTTCTAAGGTGTATGGGCCCAGTTAACTGCTGATCTTTGCTTGGCTTGGAGGGGACATGTAAATTTGCACCTGAATTGAATTTTTAAGGACAACAGTAGAAAGAGAGAGGACCGCTGCAACTAAAACCTTTTTTTCTCACAAAGTACTCAGCCTTGCTTTTTAATAAATGTTTAATAAATATTTAAAGAAAACCACTTTCAAGGCATGTCAAATTATTAGCCTTTCTCCGGTATCCATATCCTTAGTCGTCTTCTGTGGACTTCTGACAATATATTTTGCTCTGATAGATACTGCCACTGACCTACTTCTTTAAGTCACCTTAAATTATTAATAGAAGTAGGTGGGACAGGTTGCCTGGGTGGCTCAATCAGTTAGGTGTCTGCTTTTGGCTCAGGTCATGATCCCAGGGTCCTGGGATTGAATCCCTCATCGGGTTCCCTGCTCAGTGGGGAGTCTGCTTTTCCCTCTGCCCCTCCTTGCACTTGTTCTTTCAAGCTCTCTCTGTCTCTCAAATAAATAAATAAAATCTTAAAAAAAAAAAAACAACAAAGTAGGTGGGACATAATTATCAGTTAATATTTTCAATATTACTTCTTATATTTCTTTTCTTGGTAGATTATAGACTATCATTAAAGTAAATCCATCAACTGCTCTTTCATCAAGACCACCCAAACTCTCTATGTTGTGGTTAAAATTAATAGTTGACATTTATGCTGCCACCAGCAACGTACTAGCAACGTATGAGAGATCCCGTTGCTCTACATCCTCACTGACATTTGGTATTGTCAGTCATTTGAATGGGTATGAAATAGGATCTCACTGTATTTTTTTAAATCAACGTTGTTCAGATAAAATTTGCATTAATAATTGCACTCACTTTAAGAAAAAAAATTAAAAAATAAAATTAATAGTTGAAATTACTCAAAGAAAAGTATTAACCAGTTAAAAATCTCCAGAAAATTGGATTGTTCCCTTACCTTTTCTGCTGTGCCTGGAACTTTCCTTAAAAGATACTGGTGCTTGTTATGGGTTGAGACACAAAATGTCCTTGGAGTCTAGAGCAGAATATGCTTGACAGAGTATTTGTTTTCCTTTCAGAGTTAAAGAGATTATGCATTTGAAATTGTAGCAATAGTGGATGTAAAATGCAAATAAAATTGTTAACCAGCCCCCTTCTGATACATGTGCTGAGAATTACTAATTATTCAGTCAGATGTCAGAGAGCTTGGTTGCCTAATCTATGGTATTCACATCAGGGCCAACAGGATGGTCGTGATCATTAAGACAGAATCTAATGATAAGAAGCTATTAAATCGAGGCCGTCAAAACACTGGTAAACATCTAATATTACAAGTACTCTGTCAGTATTTCTGGTGAAGTGTCTAAACACAGGATAGTGGTCATAGATTTCTTTCATTATCTAACTAGTACTAGAGTAATTCCACTTTCTATTTGCACTTTTGGTGAAATAATTTTGATATCTTAACTTTTTTTTGCCCTATTTTCTTCTTTGCCTTTGATCTTCTTTCTCTTCCATGTAATTTTATTTTATTTTCATTAAAACTGGCTTGCAAAGAGAAGATCATTAAGATACACTCTGTAGCTGTCAATCAGTAGGCCCAGAAAGTTCCTAAATGATACTAGCTGATTCAGCATATTAGCTTGTTGGAGTTATCTGCATGGCAGAAATGTCAGTATATTGTTTCCAAGCCCGGCTTCTACATGCGAGGAGTAACAGAGCATGTCCCTGCTTCTTTTATCTTCCTCAGGAGAGCAACCAAGTGGCATAATCAATTCTTCCAGACTTTGTATTTCACCTGATGTTTACTTTGTGCATTGCTTTGAGAGTTGCCCTTATTTCACATCTTTAAAATCTATTTGCCTTTTCTTTTTATCTGATAAGAAAATATGATTATCTTAGTGCAAGGTCACGGTGCATTTCATTAAACACTCATAATATTTTTTTTTCAGCATCCACAGTGCAGTGAGAAGTTGCCCCAATTACTGAAAGATCATCAGGCTCTGGATATACAAAGAATAACCTTCTCTGTATCAGGTGCTGAGGGAATTGGGACTGTGCAGATGGCTTTGCTGTGGTAACTTCACTGGTCACTGACATATATTATTGTACCTAGGAGAGATCAAGCACAAGCTTGACATCTTTTGTGCTCTCAATATCAAAATCAAGGAAGTGCATATTTGGTCTTTAATGGATGAAAATAACTCTATGTTTCTTTAGAGAATTCAAAGGCAAAAACTAATTCTCAGACTTTTACAAATGACCAAGCTGGCTTTTTCCTTTGGGTTTGCTGTGTGTGTTTTCAAGTCACTTAATGAACAAGATCAAGATACCGTTTCCAGGTGTTAAAGGTCACGTTGGGAAATTCCAGGCCTTTCCTTTATATTGTTATTTTTTAGCAGTCGATACCAGCCACCTGGAGGAATGGCCACTGCTAGACCATGGCTTCTTTTGCAGTGACATTTGCTCAATAAATTTTTTCATGGAAATAATTGAAAAGAGTCAAAATGGTGTGAAGAAGTAAATGTCATATTCCCACAATGCAATATAAATGGAATTCATAAAGGCTCAGTGACTCACAAGACAGGTTAATTAAAGCTTCCATGTGACACATGGAATTTAGCACAAAATTTGTTTGACCACATTATTTTCATGACTGCATAGGAATGAATCCTTTGTTAGAATGCCTAGCAGAGACTGTGATCCAGGATTAAATATAATCAATGTTATTGCTACTTACTTTATTTGGGATTATTTCAATCCATTTCCCATTGCCAGTCAGTAATGTTATAAAACTGGTTTTAAGATAAAAAGTTATGTGTTGCAAAAAGGCAACACAATCCCACAATTAAAAATTGCTCTAATTGTACCAGGAATGGCTTGTGAGTTCCATTGTATAAATGAAAGAAAAAACAGATGGTACTGGGAAGGAAAAACATATTGTGGACTTGGAAAGACATATTGTCTTTTAAGTATGATGATTGTTAATTTCTCATCCCTACGTGCTCCTATGGGGCCTAACAACAAATTTTAAAGCTTGAAAGTAGATAACTGCCAAGTTATCCATATAGCTACATATATATATAGATATAGATATAGATATATATACATATGACACAGAATATATGTATATGTGTATATATATAATATAATATATATGTGATGCAGTCCCTGACACAGAAGGAAAAAAACTTTATATATATAAAATTATAAATACATATGTAATTGTATATAACATTTATATATATAAATATATGTGTGTGTATATATGTCTATATTTCTTTGTGTCAGAGATTGCAGGTTTCCCACCCTAGTGCCCTTTCCTTATATACCTTTAGCTTGACACATGGTCACGCAAAACAAAGATGACTTGTCTACACGTGCAGGCAGAGCAACAAAATTGTTGCTGCTTCTGGAACTGAAACCAGTGGCCCTGCCATCCAGACAGTCTAGAGCAGAGCACCTTTCAGAGGAGAGACAAAGACATTTCTGTTTAGATTAAGCCATTACTAGTTTGCATTTTTCTGTTACTCCCAACAGGGTTAGTGGTGGGATCATCAGAGACAATTGCAAGGCAGCGTGAAGTACTTTAGATCTAATCAGAAGTTGAGGTCTGATTCTGCCTCTGCCTATTGCCAAGTATATAACTTTGGCAATGCACTTTTTAGTCGCTCCTTGTGTAAAGTGAGGTGGCAGGTCCTACCTGGCTGACTAAGGAATAAATGACATAGTGAAATATCTGGGATCAACAAATCTGTTCCCACAAAGTGATCAAATGTCAACTAGCAAACAAATCAACAACTGAGACATCTAACTATACATGTAATAAGGAAAAAAAAAACTCTTTTGGACATTATTTGAACATTTCAGATGAACAGATTTCAGAGTGCTTTTTAGGAATAAAATTAGAATATCTTCTACTTTCTTAGACTCTTGCTTTAGGTAGAATCTCAATCTCTCAGGACCTCAATATTAATATGAATTTTTTTGATCATTTAACTTTGCCTTGCACTCAACTACTCTGATTTAATCTTTTTGCTAACATAAAAATTTATAGTTTATTTAAGATTCCAATATAATAAAGGCAAAAAGTTTGTTTTATCACTATAATTCAATAGGAAAATTACTGTAAGGACAGTAATTGTATGTAATACATAATTAATGACAAATCTGAGGCCACATTTGATAGAAACCTTATTTATTCAATAAATGTATCCAAGTAGAGTATATATCTATCTACCTTAAAGTATCTGGAAAACATAGCATTCCTTTAAAATATCTAAAAAAATGAAGTTCCATAATATTAAGATATTAATATTTTAATTAAAATATTTAATATTAATGTTAAATATTTTAATATTAAAATTAAAATATACCAAATACTCACAGTTTGGTTTACACACAAACTAAGATGCTTATGGCCATACTGACTTTTCCCCAGTGCTTAGTTTCTAGATCTAGATGTTGTATCCCACAACTTGTTAATACCATTTTATAATATATTGTGTCATATATTGTTTTAAATAAAAATTTCAGTAAAGTTTATGTTTAATAACTCTTTGACAACAAAGAGCTTATGGTTTCATTATTTACTGAACTGATCATTTATTTCTAAGAAAACATTAGAACTGAAGATTTCAAAAGTACATTGTCCATCCCTCCCAAATTAAAAATAACCATAAAAATCACCCTCCACATAGCAAATGTTATACCTTGGGCATGATATGCAACCTGATTTCTGACAACTTTTTGCATTACTATGAACTTTAAAAATTTATATTGCTCAAGGAATAACATAAGAAAAATATCCTAAACTAAATTATTTCATGGGAGATACAATTAATATTGAAGAGGTATTATAAGAATTAGCAAGTTAACGTTTCTAAACTACTATAGGTCAGAAAATATAAGTTGCATAAATTATATACCACTAACTATGATTTCTCACAAATTAAATTTATGTTGCCTAGTATCAGTAACTTCTAAAAATACTACAAAGTTCTATTTAAATTGTAATCTTTAATTATTACCAACCATTAGGTTATGGTTTAAGTATAACAAAGCCTAAGACAGATCAGAGAGGACAAAATCTCTGATGATTTTAGAGCACATTTTTTTCCCTAGAAAGGCATTTTTGCTTTGGTTAGATATTCTCAATCTGTTGCTGAAGACCCTGAAAAGAGTAAGGAAAAGATATATTCATTTCAAAATACTGGCATTGTCACTTTCTACAATCTCTGCATGGAATCCTGCCTAGAAATTATCAATCCTGAATGTAAAGTAAGATTAAACGACTCTTCTGCCCATTTAACATACTCTCCTTTTTTGCTTCCTTTTCTGCCATCCTCTTCTAAATTTTGTCTGATTTTAAACAACTGTGTTTTAACTCATTTAATCTTATGTGAGCTGGCTTCTGCCCTAACCATTCTATTAATTTTTTCCTTTGGAAAACATTCATCACTTTCTAGTGACCAAATCCAATTCTTTTTCTCACTTTTTATTCTCTGAATGTAACGTTATATGTGGGATTGGTAACTATCACTTATTTCTTGTTAATGTATTTCATTAGGGCATTCATTCACTTGCTCAACATGTACGCTCCAGGGTTTGCTAGGAGTTAAGCATGGTGTCCAGAGAGAGCAATGGCACTGGAGCATCAGGCAAGGCACGGGCCTCCCAGTTACTCTGGATTTATAACTGCTTCCATGATCACATTTCCATGTACTCATTAGATAAGTATTTACGGAGTGCCCATTATGTGCCAAGGGAATCAATTGCTAGAGACACAGCAATGGACAGTCAAAATCCACTTGCTGAAGTGGATTCTTGAGTACTCAAGCCATCATTAATTCACTCATTCTTTCAAAAGTACAATTTACAAGACATATACTATGTGTCAGGTGCTAATTTAGGCACTGGTGTTATGGTAGTAAGGAAAAACAAGTCTTTGCCTCATGGAATGTATATTCTGCTAAGAAAAACAGACAGTAAAATAAATGAGTGGTATAATATGACAGAGGTTATAAATTTGATGAAAAATATCAAACTAGGATAAGGTTTAGAGGGTGAGAGAAGGATGCATTTTTATCAGGGTGATTGGGGAAGGCCTCTTTCAAAGAGATGTTTTTTGAGAAGAATTTGATGGACGTGGGTTAGTGAAACTTGTGAGTACACGAGGAAGACCATTTCTAGCAGAGGAAATATGAAGTGTGAATTCATGGGGTGGGGATTAGTTTTGTGTGCTTTCCATTCAAGGAAGCCAGTGAACTCAGAGGGGACTGAGGGAAGAAATGAGCTTAGAGTTAGCACCAGGCAAACCAGCTCATTTGGAGCCTGTAGATCATGGCATGACTTTTATTCTAATTATAGTGGGAAGCCACTGGAGAGTTTTAAGGATTTCTAACTGCTATGCAGGTAATAGACTGTAGTGGAATGAGAAAGGATGCAGACGGACCAGTGGGAATTTGATGTACTGACTGGTCCAAGGAAGATATGAAAGTGGCTTAGGTAGGGCAGTGGCTAAAATTTATAAGAGGTCTTATTCAGAATATATTTAAAAGGTAGATATTACTTACGTGGCTGGTGATTTGGGGGCTAGGATCAAGTATGAAAGAGGGGACACAGTTAGGACTTCAGGGATTTTCACCCAAGTGATTGGAGAAGACTGCAGAGGGCCAGATTTGCTGACTGTACTTGCGGAAGTGAAAAAGACTGAGAGCAAACAGGCTAAGGCTGGAAAATCGAGAGTTTGGGTCTGTTCACATTAAATTTGTGAGGCCTACTAGATCTTTCAGTGCAGCTATCAAGTGGGTTGTTGGATATGTTGATCTGGAGCACCAGAGTGCTAGAAATCTACATTTGAGAGTCATTAGTCACAGGCCTGGCTGAGATCACCAAATGAGCGAATATTCATAAAGGAGATAAGTCCAAATTGAGTTTTGGGTCTTCTAACACTTAGAGGTCAGCAATAGCAGGAAGAGTAAGCAAAATAAAATGAAATAATGAAACAGGAACAAATTCAGGAATGTATGGTGCCTGGGACCCCCTAGAAAGTAGTTCTAGGAGGAGTGGATCATCAACTCCGTCAAGGCTGTGGAAAAGTTGAGTAATTATGTCTTGAGCATTGTCCTTTGGGTTTGGCAACGTAGAGGTCACTGGTAATCTTATTGTAAGTGCTTTCAGAGAAGTATGGATAATTGAATGAGTGGGGTAGGTTTAAGAGAGAATTAGAATGAGAAAACAGACGCAGCTAGTATAGATAACTCTATTGAAGTGTTTTTCTTTTTTTTAAATTTAAATTTTAGTTAACATACAGTGCAGTATTGGTTTCTGGAGTATAATTCAGTGATTCATCACTTACATACAACACCCAGTGCTCATCACAAGTGCCCTCTGTAATATTCATCTAACCCATCCCCCACCCACGTCCCTCCATCAGCCCTTAGTTTGTTCTCTGTCATTAAGGGTCTCTTATGGTGTGTTTCCCTCTCTCCTTTTTTTCTTTTCCTCCTTCCCATATGTTCCTCTGTTTTTGTTCTTACATTCCATATATGAATGAGACCATATGGTATTTGTCTTTCTCTGACTGACTTATTTTACTTAGCATAATACACTCTAGCTCCATCCATGTTATTACAAATGGCAAGATTTCATTTCTTTGGTGGTTGAGTAATATTCCATTTTATATCTATATCTATCTATATCTATATATCTTTATCTATCTATCATCTATCTATCTATCTATCTATCTATCTATCTATCTATCTATCTATAACTTTTTGAGGAACCTCCATACTGTTTTCTAGAGTGGCTGCACCAGCTTGCATTCCCATCAACAGTGTAAGAGGGTTCTCCTTTCTCCACATCCTCACCAACACCTGTCAAGTGGGTCCTAGAAATGGGTGGCTAGCTGCAGAATACTGGGTAAAAGGAAAAATACTTCTTTTTTTTAAGTAGGAAAAGTGGTAGGATAAATGTATGCTATGAGAAATATTCTGGAGAGAAGGAAATATTAGGATGAAAGAGAGCATATGTAAGTACATGATAAACATAGGAAAAACACAATAACATCAAATCCCAGTGTGTTGAGTTCAGAAGTTGATTGGAAGTCAATTTGTGTACCTCCGTCCAAAGACTCCTCTGCCCTAGAGTAAATTTCAATATTAGTTACCTACTGCTGCTTAACGAAGTAGTCCCAAACCCAGTGACTTAAAACAACGATGGTTACTTACTATTTCACAAGGTTGGAACATACAGGCCAGAAATTTACAAGAAGCTGGGTTGGACAGGTCTGGCCCAGGGTCTTCATGACATGTAGTCAAATGTCAACTGGGTCTTTAGTCATCTGAAGCTTGACTGGGTTTGTAGGATCCATTTCTAAGGAGGCTCACTTACATGGCTGGCAAGCTGGTGCTGACAACATTAATCATTTCCATGTGGGCCTCTCCACGGGACTCCTTGACTGTCCCTACCACACAGAGGCTGGATTCACGTGGAGCAAGTCATCTAAAATATCAGCCCAAAGCTTCAATGCCTCTATGACTTAGCCTTGAATATGACTGTCACATTTACCATATTTCATTGACTATACAGGCCAACCTAGATTCATTGTGAGGGGGGCTTATGTAAGGACATAATATCAGGTGATGAGGATCATTGTGGCCACCTTGGAGGTGGACTACCTTTGGGCTTTTAACTTTTCATTATCCTCGCTTGTCAAATACAGAGATTTTACCATATGAGCTCAAGTTCCCTTCTAATTCTAAAATTTCATGATTTTATTCTTTAGCTGGACATATGGCTCTCAAAGTAAGCATCTGAGAGAGAGAGGTGGTAGAGTCAGCTGGTATCTTCTGCTTCCCAGCCTCCTACTAATTTCTATTCCTTTCAATAATTCTTTTTTTTTGGAAAGTAGAGTATATGATGGCCCTGCATATTCTGAAATGCAATAAGTAGCTTTTTGAATAGTAAAATGCTCATCAGCTGGTTCATAAAGTAGACTGAACCAATGTTAAAAAACAAAACAACCACTCCCAAAAAAACAAAAATTCCCCTGCTATATTTAAGTTGACTTATTGAATCCTTATCAGGAAACACAGCCTAAAGAATCCTCTAGGAACATTAGAATAGTGAAAAAGAAAGTATGTCCCCGTTAAACAATCATGAGTGGTCTCATGGAGGGGCAAAAGGCTTTGGATTAAGAACTAGGTTTGAATCCTGGCTCTGTCCTAACCAAGCAGCTGCTCTTTAGCAACCAGCTAATCTCTCTAAGCCTGTTTCCTCATATGTAAACAGGGATGATGATTACTACTTCACAGAAGAATTAACTCTATTAACAATGTGAAGTGACTATGACCATGACTAAACACATAATAGGTGTTTTCTGTACTTGTATTTTTATATATTATTTTATATTTATGTATTTTTATATCCTAGCCTATATGTTCTTTCCTCATTAAGTACTGAAGTACTGAAGTACTGAAGACGATAACCACTGAAACAAATATATATACGATATATGAAAACCAGGAAAATTTTGCAAAAGGAACAGAATATCCACTCTATCAGATAGGTAAGGCCCAAGTCAGTATCAATGAAATTTTCTTTCCTGATTCGTATCTGATCATTTGACATTCATAGTCTCATGTAACCAGTGACTAGATCACTGAATGCCTTCCTTCTTCCCTCCAAGACAGGAGTGGCTAAAGTGAGGGATAGAGTGTATAATTAGATACTTACAAATATTTAATGTTCTCCCTGCAAGAGAATTATGCTTCTCTACCTGTTAAATTTAAGTGCACCCATGTAACTTCTTTGTAACTCCTTTTTTTGGGGGGGGTCAGATACATGAATCTTGTGAGTGCTGTGCTACTTTCCTAGTTTCCTCTGCCCCTGAAGCTGTCAATGTTCTAGATAATGGTTGAATTGTCAGCCCACAAAGTGAAGACAATGGCAATGCAGAGTAAAGCCCCAGCCAGTGATCATAAAACAAGAGCAAGGTATAAACCTTTGTTTCTTTAAGCCACTGAGATTTGGGGATTGTTTTTTTAACTCTCTCCTAACTGATACACATGCTGACTATGTTCGACAGTATTTATGAATGAGATTTTTTGGCCTAATTTTTGACCAAAGTGCCATTTTAAGATGAAACAAAGCAACTTGTATAGCACTTCAAAGGCATTAGCTAGAACCTGCTTCATACTTTTGAGTCATGTATCCTCTAGGAGAATCAAAAGGATTGTTTTTATGGAAGGATGATTTTGTGATTAATGAAGGGATTTATTTGGAGACAGTTGCATTCTGTGCTTTCCTACTTGATCTCACACACTTTTGGGGGAGGAGGTAGAGGTGTAGCTGCTTTCTAGTGCTAATCCTAATTAGAGAGCTTCAAGACAGGACACTGGAGAACCTTGAAATATATTCCTTGAACTTGGGAGACACAAAAGTTTGAAGCCTGAATCATGTCTGTGACAGCTGGATTGAGATCTGGCTTTTGCTCTGGAAATTAAGGGGACAAGAAAAAAACTGTTTGGTGTCTAAGTGAAGAGAGTACAATTTTAATGGGATCTGTTGGTCTGAAGTCCTACAGTTTGTCTGGGCAAGAGATGCATTTGTATTTCTGGGGCACAAGAGTGAGCCACCAGGAAGAAAAAAAAAAGTGTTGAAAGGATATTGCCGAGATTAAAGAAACTTTAGAAGAAAAGGGCTCAACACAAAACCTGTTAAGATCCCTTGAGAGTACCTCATAAAACAGTCAGGTTTTAGCCCTCAGTGTGGTCAGAGTGCAGAGTTGTCCTGTTAAATAAGAACTGTTTTTACCTTTATTCTTCTCCTTCCTTCACATTTATGATCTTAGGTTAACAGCTGCTAGTTCGTTGAGGGGAGATGAGACAAGGAAGAGAGGGCCTAGCAAAAGAACCATGCCTTACCTTCCTGTGGGACAGGAGCAGCGATGAATTGTAATTATATGATCATACAGGGTGTACCCTCAACATTGATCATAGTGTATTCTGAATCCACTGAACAGGTGAGACGGGGCTGGAATTCCACCAGTGTTCTATTTGCCCAGCCCTCTGGCCTGCGCTCAAAGAATGGGGCACATCTTTCTAATTTTCACAGACATGGTGTTGGCTAACAGAGAGCCTGGAGAGAAGATTAATGATAAACCAAGGTCAAGTTTTTGATCCATGTCTTGAAATGGACATATTAATTTCAAGATTGAGATACTGTTCTTGACTTACCACTAGGGCATGCTCTGTAAGTGGGCAAAAAGGTAATTTGGCACGCTGGAATTGTCATCAGAAGGTAGGGGAAGATTATCACCATTGAATACAAAAGGAGACTGGAAGACAAAATGAAATGCAATTTTATTGGAATCCATGTTTCATGTTAGCTCAATGTATTGGTTACATATACAAACAGAAAAAGAAAGCAATAGAGATAGAGTGATGAGAGAGAGAGAGAGAGAGACAGAAAGACAGAGAGAGCATAAATGAACGAGACTGAATCTTTTGTCCAATTCACTCCTTTTCCATATCCTCTCCCCTCCATCCACTAAGGGTCCTTTTAGATCAGAGTATTGATGTGATGCTGTTGGAGGTAGGTGATAAATACGAACTTAGGAGAAGCCTTTGGTTGTTTTTGTTGATTTTGGTGGTGCTCTCTTTTGTTGAGTTTTTTTGTTTGTTTTTTAGGGGGTGGTATATTAGTTTTCTTGAGTTTGCTCCAATCTGAAGAATGTAGGAATCCATTGTGTTATATTAGGTTGGAACAATACATTTACCATTCTAGCCTTGATTCAAGGGACTGCAGGGTGCGGGAATTATGACACAGAGGCCAGAGTACAGGAGTGGTTAAAGGAAGGGGAATGGAGACCAAGGGAGAAATTGCTTTCAGGCTCCCATTCGAGTTGGCTTCAGTCCAGACTCTAATAACCCATTGGGATCAGTAACTAATTACTTTGTACCATCCTCTGGATTCTCTGTGAGTTTGGCTGGGATCATTGACTGATAGACTGTTACTTCTGATAATGAGCAGAAGCTCCATATTCCTCCAGAAGTTTCTGAAATCTAAATTTGTATCTGTATAAGTAGATATATACAGATATACAAATATATATGGATAGATATAAATAGGTGTAGAGAGATATATAAATGCAGGTGGAGATATACACATAGATATTTCTAAGGCACTTATCATTGTTTTATTTATATTTTCTCTACCAGATAAAGCAGTGTTCCCTTCAGTGCTATTCACCATTGCATTTGTAAACCTGCTGCCATATGAAATGGAGCATACCTGAATAGAATTTAGTAGCTAGGGTTGCAATCAGCTAAGTTGGCCAATCAGTTTCTATGGACCCATATTTATTTATAAAAGGCAAACCCTCTAAAGAAGATTCTAGGCTTTATCATGTCCAGTGTTTAGGGAGTTGAGTTTTGTGATAGGAGAAAAACAATAGCAGTATGTGTACAAGGCATGTGAACGGCTTCAGATTAGTGATGAAATAAGATGCTGAGGAACCCTCTGGGAGCTATATATATTTATACAATGGATATAAATTTGGAAAGAAAGTTATTATTTTAATGCAACATTGACCAGCTCTGGGGTTGAACTTATGTATATTTCAGTAGTTTCAACTTCTGGCTATTGATGGAGAACCCTTATTCATGTGTTCTGTTACACTGCTCTTTTAGCTAGTCGCTCATCTCTTATTAAAAACTTAGGTAACTGACAAGGACATAGCCAGTGAATCCTTAGCCGATAGTCTGGTCTACTTTCAGGAGAGGACATGCACACAATTAAGTAGGAACACACATGGGTCAGTGGTGGAGGGCCTACCTTCCCTATAGTGCTGGCATAGGGGTGAGGGCTTTAGCAATCCAAATAATGGCTGATAAGGCAGAGCAGACTGGGACTCACCCAGGCTGAGTCATTAACTATGGCATCCAATCTGGGGGGTGGCAAGAGGTGGAGGGTGGAGATCCCGGAACAAGAGAGCTCGCACTTAATTAAGCGTCAAGAAGCAGGTACCTTTTTTTTTTTTTTTTAAATCCCAGGAACTTTATTCCTGTACAAAACATACCTGGAGGCCTTGATTATGGGTTCAAGAAATTATCCCTATAGAAAAAGCGGGGCAGTAGTTAGGGCGTGAAAACCAACTAAGCCTAACCTTCATAGGAACGTTCTTGTCCCAGTAGCGGACTTGAAATACAAATCAGTAAATGGGAAAAAAAAAAACCCACTCTTCTGGACAAGTCCTCATGACCGAGAAGACGGGAGAAGGGAGAGTGGATAAGAAAAAGGCTGATGCTTTCAGGATTTGGAGCAGTTTGGGCTTGTTAGATTAATTCCCCAAACAATCAAGTCTCTGATGCCTAAGCATGAATATGATTATCTCTGAAAATTGAGAAGGATAGAGGCTGAAATTGGAAAAGATTGAGTGAGTGAAGTTTTCTAATACCTAGAGTTAAGTAGGTCATGGAAAAGCAGGAAGAGACAGGGTATATCATGGGCAAAAAAAAAAAAAAAAAAAATAGGAGGGTCCCAAGGACTTGTTCCCTATATTTCATAATGGAAAGTATGGAAAAGAACCCCAGTCCACACAAATCCCAAACCAAGTTCTCCAACACTGAACTTTGAAATGCCCTGGGGGAAAGAAATCCTTAAAAGCACCATTTTTTTTTTTTTTTTTTTCTAATGAAACACAGCTTCTCAGTTTTAACTCCAATCCAGGAAAGGAGCTTCATGGGAGAGCAAGAATCCTTCTAGCAACGTTTAACATTCCCAGCAGACAATTCCATACCTATCTTGGGAGCCCAAAAGCAGACTTTTCTCCCCTTAGACTCAGCAACAGACTGATGAATATAGACAAGAGCTTTCTTTTTCCTTTTTCCTCCACCAGGCAGCTGAGGGACACTTTACAGGAATGAGTAGCAGGCATTTTGAAGTCAGACATGAGTATTCTCTTAGAGGCTACCTATATTCCAGATTCCCGCTTTCCATATCAAAATGTTTAAGCTTATGTTTTCAAAAAAGTTTCTTTCAGTGATACAGGTTATTTGATCCTTGTTAAAATGTTGAGCGAACATACAGCAACAACAACAAATCAAACAGTACAACACCCATTTCAGCCCAATTTCTGAATCTGCCACCCTTGGAAAACTGAATGTAACTTTAAACTTGGAAAATATGTTCTCCACTATTTAACCTAAGTGCCACTATAATTATAACTATCTCAAACTTTTTCCTATAATTCTTTCTGGAGATATACAATTAAAATAAAGTGGTGGTCTAAACAATGAAAATAAAATGGAACCCTGCAATTACACAGTCAAACTTTGCTCATGTTAGAACAGAATGAAGAAGGGCATTATTTAATTAAAATACCAAATGCCACAATCCATGTGCAAAACCAAGCCTACCATAAGTACAAAAGGTAGAAGATGGTGCTAAAGA
Organism: Callorhinus ursinus; assembly: GCF_003265705.2. Lineage (NCBI taxonomy): Eukaryota > Metazoa > Chordata > Mammalia > Carnivora > Otariidae > Callorhinus > Callorhinus ursinus. The sequence continues at coordinate 78,470,004 of NW_027397066.1, forward strand.
CAAAACCACATGTCTAATACTTGACGTTGTGTATAAACATGAATTATACCCCAAAGAAATAATCCTATTCTCCGTGGTGGTCATAAGGACTGTATTCCATATGCATCATTTTTAAGACATAGCATGGGGAAAACAAATGTTGTCTGCAGCTGAGGAGCACCTTCTTTAGCTGGACATAAGCTCCCTGGTACACTGGTCTCATCCAAGCATTAAACACTCACCAGTTTTGCGCTTATAACTAGCCCCTCTGAGCATTTGAGACTATAAAACCTGATTGCAACCCCTGACTTAAAATGTTTTCTAAATCTCCTTCACCCAAATCAAGAGCAGCACTACTGAGGAAAAATAAGTCTAAAAGGGAAACAGTCACTTTCAATCTTGTTAACAAGAAGTTACCGACAGGAATAATCCCTGCAAATTTACGTATTACATAAACATAATGCCAGTGCTTAGTTTAAAAATGCTAGTGAAGTTTTTGCTAGACTTATCAGCAGGCAAGCTATTTGATATTATTAAGTTGTTATTATAAGTGAGCTTGGTGAATCGTAACTTCCTGATTATCTGCGGGGAAGTGTGACCAAAATTTGGCAATTTGTAGTAGTTAGTGTTTATTTAATTAGTAAATAGAATATATTCCGTTTCTAAAATTGCCATATTTTGAAGAATCATAAAAGGAAGAATCCATGTATACTATTGACCATGTATACTATTGAACATCACAGGTTTAAACTGAGTGGGTCCACTCACATGTGGATTTTTTTTTTTTACTAAATACAATATAGTACTGTACATGTATTTTCTCTTCCTTATGATTCTCTTAATTACATTTTCTTTTCTCTAGCTTACTTTATTGTAAAACTACAGTGTATAATACGTATAGTATATGAGCTGATAGACTGTGTTTTCATTAAGACTTCTGGTCAACAGTAGGCTGTTTGTACTTACATTTTGGGAGAGTCAAAAGTTATATGGGAATTTTTGACCCTGAGTGGGATCAGCACCCTTAGTACCTGCATTGCTCAAGAGTCAACTGTATATGAATATAAGGAGTAAATGTGACCAATCATCCTAAGTATATTAATGAGGATACCTGTGGCTAATAAGAAAGCTTATTATTATTAAAGAGATAAATGTAACTAGCCTGCTCTGTCATATGTTTTTCCATGTTTAACGGTCAGAACAAATGTCCATACACATATATTATATAATATTATATTATAAAACGTATACAAATATGTAATTTGCAGATTTAAGGGTCAGAAGAAATTAACGTATTTATGCCATATATATCTATATCTATGTAAAATATATATTGTTAAAGTGTTTAAAAAAAAATTTGCCTTGGAAAGACACAGATTGTATTACACTTATCACCATGCTAAGCATTTAAATACATATATAATATAATAGGCATTCTGTAGAATAAAAAAAAAAAAAAGAAAAAACCTGCAAAAACAAGATTGCTGGCCCCTGAAATGATAACTTTCGTTGTAAATACAAGATTCTCCTTTGAAAAAAAATCGACCCTGCCCTGCTTGTCCTCCCTCTAGCGTGTGACTGTGGTCATCCCTGTCCTCCTTAGGGACAGCCTTTTCTTTAGCTTTTAAAGCAAAGCAACATATTCTCCTGCCCTTCTCCTCCTTCATACTTTGGTTTTTTGTTTGTTTATCTTCTCTGCAGGATTCCCTTTCCTTTCCTGCCCTTTTAATATTAGTTATCTCAGGTTTCTAGTCTCAACTTTCTTCTCTTTCTTATGGCATACATTTTTAATAAACGATGTCTTTTATCTCTATAGCTTCAATGCCCACGCTGTTAAACTCTTGTCTATATTTCCAGCTCGACTCATTGTCATGCCCGTGCTATTAAAACTCACATCAATATTTCCAGGTCAGATCTTACTCCCGAGACAGGATGCCCCACTGGACAGTCTAACTGCTTCACAACATTTCAAACTTAGCAGGTCTAAAATCAAGTGCTTAATTTCACTCACCTTGTAGCATTCTCAGGAAGGCAAGCATGGAATTGAATTGAAGCATTCCTTAGATAAAACAATAATTGCTTATATTCTTTGTGGGTCTCATTTGCTGCTGGTATGAAAAATCTAGTTAGCATGAAACAGTCTTCGGTATTTCCTTTGCAATTTAGAAACCATCTCAAAACAAAAATTCCAAAATACATGTTTTGTAAAGTTTCTATGTGCCATGTAATTACTATGGAGAAAGCATATGTTAGGAATTAAAATATTTCATGTTAAGTTTAGTCCCTAAATTTACTGCAAAATTATATGTTTGATTTTCTAGAAACTGATATAATGAATACTGAAGGCTATGTCAGGTATTTATTTGAAAACAGTTTTATATGCTTTGGGAAATTCTTCATTCTATCTAATCACTTGAAAGGATGAATTCTGAAACTCCAAGAGGAATATTACAGACAATTGGAATGAACTTAGTTAAATGAAGGGAAAAAAATTAACCTTGAGCTTGCTGCGGTATACCAGATATACTGAAATTATAGTCTCTCCATTGAACATAATGACTTCATTCTATAAGCAGCATTCACTAGGACTTTTCTATATTCGTTGCATAAAGGTATATATTGTTACTTGGCTAATCACCATCCCTTATCTTAAACATAAAATGGATTTTCCACCACTAACTGTTTTAAGGAAGGAATGTGCAATATCCAGTCTATTTCTTCACATTTTTTTGGAGGAATTATATTTTTTATGATTTTTTCCCCTTTTGTCAGCACTTGTGTTCTTTTATAAAAAAGGACCTGTCCTCAGGGTGGGAGTGTGGAAATGCACAATTAAAGTAAGTCTTTATTACTTTACTCTTTGTTAATTAACTGAACACCTTCATCAGCAGATCTGTCAAGCTTTCTTTCCTGAAGTTTTAAAGACTAAGCAATGTGAGAGCAAGGCTCTTGTGCAGTATGTGTGGTATGGAAGAATTGGATTTATTTTCATCTTATGTGCAATAACATGGTATGGAAATCAATGAAGAGTGAAGGCATGGGTAATTAAAAGATGTTTTGTTTTCACTTATATGAAATGCTTTTATTCTATTTGCAAAAAAACAAAACAAAACAAACAAACAAAAAAACAAACTCCCAAAACAAACACAGAAGCAAAAATCCATACATATACATAAAAGACAAAAGCTATGGGAATTAGAAAGGTGCTCTGGTTGGTGCAAACAATGAGTAGAAGCTGAAAATGAGCTGATTATGAATCAGAGTCTTGCAATAAAATGATTGACTTTAAAACAGCAATCTCAACATGCTATTTCCTTATTAAACTACTGTAGTGTTTTGCACTAAGACGACTTGGGTCCTGCATGTATCCCCAGCCTCCTCTGTCAACACTTCCCCCACTTTCTGGACTCCAAACTTGAAGGTGTTCTTTGAGTTCTTTGATACATCATGCTGCTGCTGGCCTCAGGGGCATACAACATGCTATTTCTTCTGCTTGGAAAACAATTTCTTCCCACCTCCATGAATCCAACTTTTACTCATATTTCTAAATTCAGAGTGGAGTTTTTCTCCTCTGAGAATTCTTCTGGAACACCTGGAGCAGTAATGAGCAAATGGGGAAGATGCCACCACCTAGAAACTACTTAAGAACATGTAGAAGCATTTTTTATTTTAATGGTGATTGCCGGACAGAGAGGGGCTGCCTTTTAGTGCTCAGGGACTAGCGTGCTAAAGGATCCACAGTGCGAATTCAATTTTGCACCTTGAAATATTGTTCCTCTCAAAATGCATATAGTGTCTCCGTTGAGAAATACAGATCGAGAGAGTAGATCAAGTCCTTTATTAAAATTTCTATTAGATTTCCGATCTCTACATTTATCGAAGTTTTAAATAAATAATTTATTAATTATTTAATATCAGGCCCAACAAAATTATTGGACAAGCATCAGGGATCTTTATATCTGATGTGTTCTTCCAGACCTGTCAGTCAGCATTTGGAATGCTCCTTGATTCATTCCACCTCACTGGAGGAGAATTTTGGAAAATATAATTCAGGGATCCTGTTCAGTTTATTTCCTTCCTTAAGAATGGGCTGCCCACAATTCTGCTTTTTCTTGTGGGAAAATTCACAGTATCGCTTGCGTCTTGGTGGCCCTGTCTGCCTAACTGTAGAGCACAGTCGACAAGCCCATTTACTTTTCTCACTAAACTACATCTTCTACATTTAATATAATAAAAATGACATTCGGCCTCCATCTGGTACCCTTTTCAGAGTCTCAATTTGTTAATCCCCCTGTGAAAACCCATCATTTCATTTTTAGGCCCGGATTACTTATTAAGAAAGAAATCAGAGAGATCCTCATTTTAGGGAGGAAAATATAAACAAATATAAACTAAATAAGGCTCCTGTTGTGGCCACACCTTTGGGGATGAAAAAACAGTGTTTTGATTTGGGTTGTTTTCAGTTCTACTGTTAGATTTCAACTGCTGCAACCTGGACAAGGTGAGGTCGGTCAGCCACATGATCTTGCAAAGGGATCCTTGGGCACTGGCCAACGGGCAGGCATAGACAGCCTGGCTAGTAGAACTCGGGTCGCATGGAGTTCAGCAGAGGTGCAGACCCCAGCAAGACTTAGAAAACTGGCAAACCATGAGCCTCAGCAGAACAGCTATCTCTTCACAATGTAGGGGACTTGGGGCTTCAAGGTGTTACAAGCAGAGCTTTCCTTGAGCAGGCACAAGTGAGGCAAAGCTGCATTTGTTGGAAAGTGAGTCTGTCCAGTCATGGGTCTCTCCAAACCCCCAAGGAAAGAGCTATACTTTCTATCTTCAATCTCAAAGATAACTGAGCTCTTTGTGTGTTGAAGAGCCCTAGGAGTCTCTCGACAAGTTATTAGAGACAGGCTTAGGTAAGTAGCATTAGGTCAGCTGCCGAAAATTGTATTCCTAATTTAGGATCAAGAAAGAAAATCTGGAGGAACAGTTCTTAATTTCAAGTCACTTAATCCATTGCATCAAGAATGGAAATTGTTCAAATAATTTCTGGATGTGGTTCAAGATGATTTGGCAATTACAGCCTGGCCTGTGCAATTTGCCTGTGCGTATTTCCCCAAACTTCATGGAGGCCAAAAATGGAGAGATGGCAAAGGCAGCAAGAATATGAGCCTGCGGAACCACTCTCCCCTACCCCGGAGGCCCAGACTGTCAACAGCAGCTTCAGCTCAGAAAGAAAATCAGTGGCGTCAGCAGCTGGGCATTGAACTAAATTGCTGATTCACAGGAAATGGTGACAGCTGTGTCACTAGACAGACCTCACGATTAATGCCACACAAAGTGCTAGGGACTCAACGGTGAAAGGAAATGGACACTGAAGGATTTTGGAAGATACCGACTTAGAGAGAAAAGCAAAAAAGTAAGACTAAGTGACTGTGTCTTGTACCACTTTGAAACCTTCTCAAGAACAACTCTCTGAGAAAGGATGTGTTAGATGTGGGAGACTCCAGCACCCCCTCCCCCGAGAGGTCACATGAACTGTGCTGAAGTTCAGCTCTAGCTAGAGGTTGCTCCTAATTTAGTTGAAGTTTACAGGTCTTGAGTCTGTAGAATTTACTAGCTAACATTCTGATGAGGCTAGACCCAAATACTCTTCTCGACTTACTCTCCCTTTTTTAGATGCTCTTGAAGTGCTTCTGTATTTTTGGCCACAATTGAAGAAAAGTTTTTTTGTTTTGTCATCGTATGTATTTCAGCTTTTATTATCAGAGTTTCTTATTGCTTTCTTTCAATCTCATTGCAAAATCTCTGATAAGGTACATGAGATTAGGTGACTGGAACATCCTTTGGGATCAGTGAAACTTTAGCCCTAATAGCAGGTAGCCTCTAGTGTTTATTTAAATTATTCTGTGACAAACTGATAATTACCCATACCAAAATCCATTCTCTTCTTCTTTAGTAATTGTATCCTCTATTTTTTTCATATGCCTAATGGGAAGACTATATTTTCCAGCTTTCCCGCCATTCATTAAATGTGGCCTTGTCATTAATTAATGGCCAATGAAATATAAGCAGAAAAATGTGTAATTTCAAGGAAAATTTCTTTGAAGATGTTTGGCGTGGACCCTTCATCTATTTTTGTTTGTTTGTCTTATTCTCTCTCCATATTGCTCCCTGAAAAGCAGATGCGATGGTTGGAAATCTAGCAGCCGTCTTGAGTATAAAAAGGAAGCTTAGGGATAGGGAAGCAGAGAACTGGAAGAAGCCTGGGTTCCTGATGTGTCTTGTACTTGAGGGAATGGAGGTTTTTACATACAACAGTATTAGGGTTCTCCAGAGAAATAGAACCAATAGGATAGATAGATATAGACATAGGTATAGCTATGGGTATAGGTATGGATACATAGATACAGATATGGATTCAGGTATAGATATGGATACATAGATATAGATATGGACTCAGGTATAGATATGGATACATAGATATAGATATGGATTCAGGTATAGGTATCGATACACAGATACAGATATAGATTCAGGTATAGATATGGATACACAGATACAGAAATGGATACACAGATACAGAAATGGATACATAGATACAGATATGGATTCAGGTATAGATATGGATTCATAGATACAGATATGGATTCAGGTATAGATATGGATACACAGATACTGATATGGATTCAGGTATAGATATTGATACACAGATACAGGTATGGATTCAGGTATAGATATGGATACACAGATACAGATATGGATACATAGATATAGATATGGATTCAGGTATAGATATGGATACATAGATATAGATATGGATTCAGGTATAGATATGGATTCAGGTATAGGCATAGATGTAGACATAGATATAGATATGAAGAGATTTATTATAGGAATGGCTTACATAGTTTATGGAGGCTGAGAAGTCCCACAGTCTGCCATCTGAGAACTGAAGAACCAGGAAAACTGCTACTAGCTCAGTCTGAGTTCAAAGCCTTGAGAACCAGGCCTAAAACTCTGAAACCCCTGGTTGAGAACCACTGAAGAATTCTGATTAGTAAAGGTGAGGTCTATGGTAATGTTATGTGTCACTCTTTAGTTTTAGTTTTCGTTAGTTATATACTCCTTCCCTTGCCTTAAGTGACACAGATAACTGCTTATGTTAATGCTCCGTGTCATTAAACATTCCATCTCTTAGCAAACAGTAATGACTGGGAGGCAAATGATAGGGTATTCTGCTCAGAATAAAGACTTTGTAGCTCTTCTGGTGTTTCCTAATATAGTTCTCCTCCCCTCCCCTCCCCTCCCCTCCCCCCCTTCCCTTCCCTTCCCTTCTCTCCCCTCTTTTTTGTTTCTTTCTTCCCATGAACTGCCTCCCAAGCTAGCTGGAGAGAAAAAGAAAGAAACTTCTGAACCCAGAATTTGGTATTCCGGCTCCACTACCCAGGTAGATGGGCAATGATAGAATCGCCCCCAAATGCGGTGTTTCTTTTTCTTTACTGAAACCCCTGCCCCTCAGCCAGGATGCTTAAATTATGATTGAATTGCCCACTGAAAAGCCACAAGGGATCCTCTTGATGGACTGGGAATTGATCCAAAGATGCAAATCTTTTATTCTATTATACAGTAGAACGAACAAAGTTTGAGAGACACAGTTTTTTACATGGGATTAAGGGATATTTACTACTAACCTCCTGGTTAAGATATTTGTGGTTACTAAAATTTCATATTCATAATCCAAAATCAGCGCATAGCTTACCAAAGGCCCTGATTTAGCATACTGACAATGTCTGAAGGACACCTGATGTCCAACAGTTGATATGCTTCCCTTTTATTTACAAATTATTCTTGTTTTAGCATCATCCTCATTTCTGCTTATTGTCTGTTGTTTTACTTTATTGTCAATGGCATGAAACCATCTATATTTTCACATTTTGGGTCTCAAATCTTCTATTATGTAGGATTTGAGGTAATTGTGTGTTGTGGTTCAACCACAAATTAACAATATTGAATTGCTAAAGCAAATGTGTATACAATTTCCCTTAAAAATGTGTCATGTATGCTTCCTCTTCATTCATAATGGGCTGCATGTCAACTTGTTATCTTTTAAAACTTTTAGTAATGGCAGATAAATGTAGTAACCTTTCAGGAACGGATAAGATTTGAGCTTAAAGGGCATTGAGTATAATGCAAAGTACCATTTGGAATCTCACTGTCTTCTTTTAAAAAGTAAATAATTGGAGGACATTAGGAGAAGGAAGGGAAAAACGAAGGGGGGGGAATTGGAGGGAGAGATGAACCATGAGAGACTATGGACTCTGAGAAACAAACAGGGTTCTAGAGGGGAGGGGGTGGGGGGATGGGTTAGCCCGGTGATGGGTATTAAAGAGGGCACGTACTGCATGGAGCACTGGGTGTTGTACGAAAACAAGGGATCGTGGATCACCACATCAAAAACGAATGATGTATTGTATGGTGACTAACATAACATAAAAAAATTAAAAAAAAAAGTAAATAATCGTTTCACTTACAGTTCTTCCTAATATTTATTATCTCTGCTTTGTGCTTGTTTTTTTAATAATTTTACAGAAAGTGCAATTTCATGGAGTAAATAAGAGACAAGGGTCTTTCCTTCAGCAGAATTATTTCTTGAACTGTTAAATACCTGGCTTTCATTCTTTTGACCCAAGTGGAAACATTTGTAACATATTCATTTTTGTTTATCTTTATAACAGATCATTTGTTCTCAACAGATCATCCTTTCAGAGCTTACATAATCATTGACAAAATATTTGAAGCTTTGGTGTTAGAAAAATCTAGATTTGAGCTCAGTTTCTATCACTTTCTGACTTTTGGTTCCTGGAAGCACTATTTTTTTTTAAGATTTTATTTATTTATTTGACAGAAAGAGAAAAAGCATGAGTGGGGGTGGGGAGGCAGAGGGAGAGGGAGAAGCAGACTCCTCGCTGAGCAGGAAGCCCAATGCCTGTGATTCCAGGACCCTGAGATCATGACCTGAGCCAAAAGGCAGACACTTAACCAATTGAGCCACCCAGGCACCCCAGAAACATTTACTATTAAAACTTTAGTTTTCTTATCAGTAAAAATAAGAAATGTGATCTCTTTTGTCATTGAATTGATATGATAGTTAAGTAAATTATCACTTGCAATACACTTAGCAAAGTGCCTGGAACATAGCAAGAGGTCAATAAACAATTGTCTGTTAAAACCACCATCACCTAAGCTGAGAAACAACTTACACACAATGGATAGAATTCACAAGGAAAGCCTCAGGATGTCAGAGTGTCAAATTCAGAGTAAGTTGAGAGATGCATGTTTTGTTGTAAAGACAGAGTTCTCTCCAATTTATCTTATATGTTTAATGGACTTCTTAGTTACAAATTATTTTTAAATTTTATATAATTACTCTGATCTTCATATGCAATAGTATGTAGGTTATAAAAACTAGAAGGATTTTGGAAAAGAAATGTAATGAGAAAGGGCTTAGTCTATCGAATATGTAGTTATGCTTTTAAATATTAAACTTGGGAATGTTAGCATAAGAATCAACTAACAGATAATAAAACTAAAGGGCCTAGAAACAAAATTTTTAGCTAATGGAGATGTAGATATCTATAATCTATCTATATAGGTAAGTAGAAGCAGATAAATATAGATAGATAGCTATGAATTCAGCATCCCCAAATAATAAAAGTACAGAGTATACAATACATGACAGTGAAAAAATGAGTGGACAAAATAGAGATATAATATCACCTCTCTGTAGGATCCAGTGATTTCTGGATATCTCAAAGACTAAATACCAAAGTATAAAACCATTAAAATAAAACAATAAGTAGTTATTCATAGTATATAAACACATGATTGTGTGCCAAAAATGGATCCATACAGAAGAGATATATATTGAATATATTGAATATATTAAATTGATATATTGAATATATTAAATTTGTATTAAAAACATTGTAAATTAAATTTTTAAAAAGCAGTACTCCCCTTATGCATAGCGCATGGAACATCATAGGAACTTGGTAATAACATAAGTGTTCAGTCTTAGGGAAACATTTTAATTATGGCACATCTATGTAATGGAGGTTTTTTGGTGGCCATTGAAATTATCTTTTAAATTGCTTTTGATTATTTTGATATAATTATATATAATACCAAGAAAAAGAACCCAAGAGATAAAAATGTATAATCTATCCTAATTATGTTAGAAATAAAAAATAAAGGGAAATACATTAAAATTTAACAGCAATTATTTTGGGGTGATTTAAATATTTTGTCTTTGTGCTTTTCTGCATTTGCAGTATAGAATTTTTAAAAATACCTTAAAATCAAAGTATATGTTGAGTTTATAAACCCAGAATGGGTTTCTAATGATAAGAAGAAAATTGGGAAGGGAAGATATTTTTATTCAAAGGGGTAAATGGCAAGAACTCTTTCTTTTTAGACTTTTTCAGGCTTAAATAACTACAGAGCTTTTAAATATACTTTTTTTTCCCTGGTAGATTAGAGAGAATGAAGGGAAGTTAATGTTGAAAATATAGTTGGCAGTTCCCTACTGGTGAGAATTAAACCGATAAATCACATGAGACTCTGTGGGTAATCATTTAAGCTGGCAAAAATAGAGCACATAGTACTAAACTTATACCCACATTTACTTTTTTGGGTCAAGGTTGACATATCAGGGAATGAAGTTTGGAGTATAAGCAACATAAGAACATGACTTTTTTCTTTTTCCCCCTTAAAGTTAAGGTAAGGTAATATCCATGGAGAAACACTTATGTTATATGGTGGAGAGTTCCAGAGAATGATAATACTGAAGTTGTCATTAAATTTAGCCAAGTCCTTGATGTGAGAAATTTCAGTTCATTGTTGATGACACAGATTGTAGAAGCATATGGAAGCAATTAGAGGAAAGTAAATGGAGACTGTGGAGACAGGCTGCATGTTTGTGGAGCTTGACTAGATAAAAGGAATGCTCTAGGATGAGATCTAAAAGAAGCAATGGCCACCCAGGTATCTTCTTTCAGAGTTGAGGAAATATGAGCATGAAAGAGGGCCAAAGGAGAAGACAGAATTACTGATTCTCTGGTGGGGGGCAGCAGGGCGGGGAGTACTAGTGAGAGGGGTGTCTCCTTATGAGTGAACAGCAGGCTCTGCGGAAAGAGCTGAGGAGTTAGATTTCCAGATAAGATGAGAACTCCTCTTCTGCTGAGATTAGTGGGAAGGAAGCTCTGATAGATACAAAACTTCACCAGAAGACAGGCAGCTGGGTTGGGGGGAGCTGTGTAGTATGTGCAGGCAAGGAGCAGTGGATCAGGAGGTGAGACCGGCTCTCCATGAATGAGGTGTATGACCTGAGGACATGCCCAATGTTTACCGGGCTCATTAACCTCCTTGGGTCTGCTTCTCCTCAGGACAATGGGGATATGATGCATTCCATAAAATTTTCCATATCATATGGAAAATTTCTATAAAATATGGAAAATCCCTTTAAAAGTTGTAATGCATTCTTGTAAATAGATGATAATTTTATTGAAAAATGAAGTGGGAAGAGGGCCAGATGAGGGCAGATAAAGGTTAAGAGTTTTTGGAGAAACTCATCGTAAACTTCAGTATGGGGCTCATGGCCTCAGAGGATGCAAGCGGCATAGCCAGCCCGTGGCCCTGAGAGGAGCTTATTAAATTCCTCTACAATCCCACAATAATCTTGCTTTCCGAATATGGTGCTTTTGATGAGTGCCTCATGTGTTTGAGCTTAAAATCTCTTCTTGCACCCTATCTTGGTTTCCCAATATGGATGATGTTTATTGGGCTTCTTATTCAAAAACCTCTCTGCGGCTTCTCCCATGGTGGCCTGTTAGACTTACAGTGTTGGGTACTATGGAAATATTTTAGAATCTAGATGCACAGTGGGTCCGTGGGAACAGAAAGATTCTCACGCACAGAAAGCTCCATAAAACATCTACAGCATTGTCTTAGGTTGCTTGGAGAAACTGCATTCATATTCATAATGTATTGCATAATTATGAGATCCTGATTTTCATATTTCCCAGTGTGCCCTTTCAGCTCTGCTGTATTACCAAATTAAAGAAGACAAGACAACTTCACCAAATTAGAGTGTTCTGTTTTGAATGTTGCAGTTTGACAGTACTCTATTTTTAATTTGTTCATCATTGATCCTAATAAAGACAAACTGTCATTGTAACCATTGCCTGGAATGCAATACATTAGTTTTATTGCCTCTATAACAGCTGCTCATGTGTCGCTTCCTCTGTCATTCAATGATGATGTGTCCTTTTCTATACCCAGTGCCAGAAAATCTGGGAAAGCTCAGAGCACAACTCTTCCATATGAACCGGATTAAGTACAGGGAAATCTAATTGTATGTCATTATTGTATTTCTACAACTTAGTACACAAAGGGGACATACAGAAGGAAGGCATTTTATTATATGTGCTGAATAAGTGAAGAATAAATATTACACTTTTTTTTTTTACTGGCTTTATAATTTTTCCCTTTCACCTAAACTCTCCATGCCTCACTTTATTCACACAGAAGTTGAGAATGATAGAAGCTGCCTTCCTTACCTGTTTCTGTGAGGATCACATGAGCAAACTTTGTATCTCCAGCAAAGATATGCAAGGCTATCACCTACCTGGGTGATATTTACAACAGTGCCTTAAAATCTCAAATTAATGCATATGATAGCTTAAAATTTCACCTTCGTTTTTAAAAAGTATTATTTTGCCAAGGAAATTTTGCTTGTTTATCTGTACCTATTCACAGGGATCTCCGGAGAGAGAGCCATGGAATCTGTTGGGATCTAAGTTGAGGAATGTAATAGGCGGCACTATGCCCAAGCTTAGACAGGAATCAGGCAAAGAAAACCAGTGATGTGGCCAACAGGAGGTTGTTAAAGTGGGGTGCGATATTTGCCTTCTTCCTCAGAGCGCTCTTTTTCCCACGATTTGCCTGTGATGGTTAAATGTGCTGCTCAAACTTCCTTCTAGGGGGCAGCAGTGTCCTGGAATTTTGCCAATATTCCTTTGTCTCTCTAAACCTAGTTCAGTGACTCAGGTCTTGACGGAAGCAAAGTTAAAAGAAATAAATGTGCTAATTTTGTTATTGCATACTGATATTGGAAAAATATCAGTGTACCCAACGTTGGGTAATAGTGTACCCAACGTTGTTGGGAAAAAGGGTTGTTGGAAGTCATTTATTAAGAAAACATAAAAAATGGTACAGCAAGAGATACTAACATATTATGAAAAACTATACAGAGGAAAGAAGCACTCATTTTATTATTGAATATACAGTTTATTTTTACTATCACACTTAATATATACTTTAGTGTTATTAAAATTAAGGTTATCAGGGAAAATTTTTGTCTATTTAAAGGTGAAAAATTTGGGACATGAGTTTTTAAATATGTGAGAATTAAAATCTTCTGAACAAAACACTTTCCTAGAAAGTGCAAATAATACTTTTTGGAGGAAATGCAGAGAGCCCTAACTTTTAGGCTTTCTTGAATTTGTTTTGATTTGTTAGAAATATGTATTGAATTGATGATTTTTATTCTGAGTGGGGACTATGATTTTATAAAAGAACTCAAAAGTACTGAGCAGAAACGAGTTCACAACTTTGGACACATTTACTAATTCTTTACTGGTTAGACATTAAGCCATACTAAATTTTAACACCACGTTATACATGAATTTTTATTTCTTATCTCACTTGGCCACATTCAATTACAGCTCTAATTATAGGAAGCTTGTTAAAAGTTTGAAACGTTTTCTTTTATAGTTTTGTGTTGCAATCCCTTTTATCATTATCTTCTAGACCCTGGTCCTAAACTTTAAGGATGTGGGGTTATGTACTGAGGGCATGATGATTCAGATGATTTTCCTCATCCAGCAGGAGAAAGACGGTGGTGGCTTCTTCAGCTGTTACTAAAAATTAACCCATAATGTCTTTCCTTTTCTAACATCATCATTATCTGGATGGAATGAAGAGCACTCTCACTTTACATCTTGTTTTCAATCACATGTTCTCTTCAGGATAATTTGTCCTGAATTTTTATTTAACAATACTTCAGAATTATCATGGGGGCGAGAAGAAAAAAATATTGGTTGCCCAGGGCTCTGTACTATTCTGAAATAACTTCGCTTATTATAACATTAAATAGGAACGTTGCTTGATCGTCATTATTTTGCAGAATATATGGTACTGACATTTTCCCTTTCTCCAAGGGAGATAAAGTGATAGACCAAATGGGAAAAATTCTTCTCAGAGTTACATATAACAATTTTTTAACTAGGTTCTTACTCATCACTCTTAATTGCCAAATCTTAGAGTTATGAAAAAAATACATTGCCACTAATCATATCATGAAATTTGATATTATTTATCTAGAACATATTCACTTTTTAACAGTTTTTTTCACTTAACATTTGGCAAAAGAGAGCAATTATTGCTGGAGGAATTTAAATATCCTTCAAATATACTGTCCTTTTTTTTTTACATTTCTTATCACTTATTAAAAATACTTTATATGCTATTGATGCAATGGTGTGACATTTTTAAGATAAATTCAGAAGTGCCCCTGGAGTATCAACCATTAGACATGAAATGGGAAATACTGTCACACTGATATGAATGACTGCTTCTATAAGCACTGGCTGCTCTTTTATTAGGTTTTTTATTAATTAAATGTAAAGTCTACCATTGGCCTTATAAAAGTGCTCATCTGTTCTCCTTTAATTTCAAATAGATTAAAAGTAAGATTTGGTGTTAAATAAAACTTAGAATTTATGGGGATTTTAATTGCAAACAGCATTTCAGTGGTGAGCATGTAGATGGCTATTAGTTCTGTTTGGTAATAAACATGGTATTGAACAATGACAGGATGAAAAACAAATTATGTGAAGAAAAGTACACCACCCTCGGCTCAGTTGTCCATGCATAGCTTGAATCCTGTCTACTTGGGGGCAGATAAGAGTTAGAGAAGCTCAGCAGCTCAGGATCTCCTTGGTGAGGTTTACATTTTTACACTGCTATCTGGAAATTCCAGTTATTTCAAAAATGTGGATGGGTTTAGGAACAACAACAACAACAAAAAACCATCAGGATTAATCAGTTTAGTGGACTTTGATATTGTATTCTGTAAATATGATTGCATCCGTCTGTCTTTAAGTTGAACCTAGGTTAATATAGGTTAACTGTATATGATGTCCAAGAGGCCCCTGGAAGTATCGCATTTTATTATTTGCTATCTTAACCAGAGCCTGTTGCTAAATAAATAAGTAAGTAAGTAAATAAATAAATAAATAAATAAATGGCTATCTTCTGTGGCGACCTGTAGCACAGGTATTTTCCAATTAGCATCTTTGCATGTTCTCCTTTGGCATGAGTTGGGTTTAGCCTCGTCACACTGGGCTTTTAAGGGGAGCTCTATCTTTGCAGCCCAGGCTACATATGACAAGATTAAATTGGCACACTTTACTGTATAGCTCTTGTGTTCCTGGCAGTGCTAGCCGGGCTGATACCTCTGAGAGAAGGCTCAGCTGTCACTCAGTGACCCATTAACACTACTGTTCCATCCTGCAGTGTCATTTTTCTCATTCTCATGGAGATAATGCTCCCTGGAGATGTCCAATACCTGCAGGAATGAAAGAGAACAGCAGTGAGAGGCTAACTATCAAAGAGAAAGCAAATAACACAGCAAGACCATGAATTCCAACGGCAGAATTTTAAGTTGAGCGAAAAGATGAGGTCCATTATAATGGCTGGGTTGGGAAGGTGGCAAGGGGGAATCAAGTTTTAAGAGATATTGTAACTTTTTAACAAGCTATTTTCTACTTCCTGCCCGAATGTCAAAAGAAGTGTTCAAAATAACACTTGCAATTAGACAAAGAGAAGTCCGCTGCTTTGAACATGTCAGAGGGAAATTTGGGTAAGGATTTATTTACAAACAGGGATTTTTATATTCTATTTGTATGTTCATTTATAAACAGTCAGTGGATATAAAACAGAGGATGCATTGAGGTAAATAGCTTAATAGTCTAAATAGAACCAGATCCCTAGATATGGTTGGCTTATTGGGGTACAAAAATCACCTTCCTAGTAAAAGCACAAAAGAGGAAAATGATATGTGATCTTTGTAACCTTAGGCCTTAGACTGCTTTTGTCCTATGATTGAACAGTTACCAATGACTTAAGCAAACGTTATTGCTCTCTTTCAGGCCACACTGTATTTTGTTTAGTGGGTCATTTTATAAGAAGTTACACTTTCTAATGTTTACTATAAAGAGGTATTATAAGAAAATGCTTCTCAATTTCTTGGAATAAGACTGATTCAATTTAGATTGATATAAAAGCAAAATGCAAAGCCACCTGCATCTTGATGTTTTCTACAGAAACCTGTTGAAGACATTACAAGGCAAAGACAAAAAAGAAAAAAAAGTCAATTAGTCAGAAAATAGGGATAAAAATGGGAAAGATTCAGGATTATAAGATAAGGAAAGGTGCCATATCAATAACTTGTTGGTCATTACCATAATCTGCATTTCAACCCTGCTTCCAATCTTCCCACACCCAAAAGAGTTTATTATTGGGTTTAGACTGTTATTCTCTGGCTGGGGTTTTTGTATCATCACCTGCCTCTCCCCCTTCCCCCCCTCAGGTGACACAGATGCTAGAAGCCATAGAATAAATGTGCCATATCTTTTTGGAATACCAACTTTTCCTTAAAAAGTGTGTGTATTTTTAAAGTTAAATATGGGGGTGCCTGGGTGGGTCAAGGGGATTAAGCTTCTGCCTGGGCTCAGGTCATGATCTCAGGGTCCTGGGATTAAGCCCCACCTCAGGCTCAGTGCTCAGCCAGAAGTCTGCTTGTCCCTCTCACTCTGTCCCTCCCCTTCGCTTGTGTGTGTGCTCTCTCTCTCTCAAAATAAATAAAATCTTAAAAAAAGTTAAATATGTAAATTATGAATAATTTGCATCTTTATTTTTACATTAAAATAAAGATGGTATATTATGGAGTAGGATAAAATATTCATACGTACTCTAAAAACTTTTTAAAAGACTTAAAAAAAAAAGATTTATTTATTTATTTTTGAGAGAGAGCAGAGTGAGCGAGAGCGAACACAAGTGGGGGTGGGGAGGGGCAGAGGGAGTGGGAGGAGCAGACTCTCCTCTGAGCAAGAAGCCAGCTGCAGACTCCCACCGGATCCCAGGACCCCGGGATCCTTATCCCAGCCAAAGGCAGATGCTTAGCCAACTGAACCACCCAAGCGCCCTTTTTAAAAGACTTTAGTACTGGTGAGAATATCTTTGGCCTAACGTATCAGAACCGTTGTGTGCCTTGGGGACTGCCTTTGCACCTCTGTTCCACTGTTACAAGGTCAGGACCACTGCTCTAGTGTTTAGCAGGGTTATTATGTTTTAGCAATGAATGTGGCACTGTTTAGGATTGGGATGTTGTCCAACCAGGTGTTTCAGGAAACGAAGCAACCTTATTCTTAATGACAGTTGGAAGGCACTGTAAAAATCAGTCCGTCGGGGCTGGCCGCCCTGTGACTCGGCCTGGAGTGACGTGGCCTCTGTCACCAGCATGGTCATTGTGGCGCCGAAGACGTTCTGGCTCGGAAGGAGGCTCTGGAGGGGACGAGCACAGCCAGACGTCTGGGCAGCTGAGAGTCGTGGCCACCACCCTGGGCCACGCTCCATGAAGAAGATGCTCGCCGCCGCGGTCTCCCGCGTGTTGTCCCGGGTCGCCCAGAAGCCCGCTAGCGGAGTGCTGGTGGCATCCTGTAACTATTCCAATGATGCCACATTTGAAATTAAGAAATGTGACCTTTATCAATTAGAAGAGGGTCCCCCTGTCACAACAGTGCTCACCCGGGAGGATGGGCTTAAATACTACAGGATGATGCAGACTATTCGCCGAATGGAATTGAAGGCAGATCAGCTGTATAAACAAAAATTTATTCGTGGGTTCTGTCACTTGTGCGATGGTCAGGAAGCTTGTTGTGTGGGCCTGGAGGCCGGGATAAATCCCACCGATCATGTCATCACATCCTATCGGGCTCACGGCTTATGCTCTGCTCGTGGACTTTCTGTCCGAGCAATTCTTGCAGAACTGACAGGACGAAGGGGAGGCTGTGCTAAAGGAAAAGGAGGATCTATGCATATGTATGCAAAGAACTTCTATGGGGGCAACGGCATTGTCGGTGCCCAGGGGCCCCTGGGAGCTGGTGTCGCCCTGGCCTGTAAATATAAGGGCAAAAAGGAGGTCTGTTTGACTCTATATGGGGATGGTGCTGCGAATCAGGGTCAGATATTTGAAGCTTACAATATGGCTGCCCTGTGGAAATTACCTTGTGTTTTCGTCTGTGAGAATAACCTCTATGGAATGGGCACGTCTGGTGAGAGAGCAGCAGCAAGCACTGATTACTACAAGAGAGGACACTTTATCCCTGGACTAAGGGTGGATGGAATGGATGTTCTGTGTGTTCGGGAGGCAACGAGGTTTGCCGCGGACTACTGTAGATCTGAAAAGGGGCCCATAGTGATGGAGCTGCAGACATACCGTTATCATGGACACAGCATGAGTGACCCTGGAGTTAGTTACCGCACGCGACAAGAAATTCAGAATGTAAGAAGTAAGAGTGATCCTATTATGCTTCTCAAAGATAGAATGGTAAACAGTAAGCTTGCCACTGTTGAAGAATTCAAGGAAATTGATGTCGAAGTGAGGAAAGAAATTGACGATGCAGCCAACTTTGCTACAACTGATCCTGAACCACCTTTGGAAGAATTAGGTCATCACATCTATTGCAATAACCCACCTTTTGAAGTTCGTGGTGCAAGTCAGTGGATCAAGTTTAAGTCCCTCAGTTAAAGGGAGACTTTATAAATTTATTTTTAGTCCTTCAAAGGAATGTTTGTGGTCCACTTTAAGAAACTGTGCCCAATTTTGTTAAGCAGGAATAAAACCCATTAAATAAGAGTCCTGTAAAATTTTTTTTAAAGATTTTATTTATTTATTTGAGAGAGAGAATGAGAGAGAGAGAGCATGAGAGGGGGAAGGATCAGAGGGAGAAGCAGACTCCCCTCTGAGTAGGGAGCCCAGTGTGGGACTCGATCCCAGGACTCCAAGATCATGACCTGAGCCGAAGGCAGTCGCTTAACCAACTGAGCGACCCAGGCACCCCGAGTCCTGTAAACTTTTATTAAAATAAACTGAGATCATTAAGAGATTATTAAAAGAGATTAAAAGAGATCATTGAAAAATGTACATCCAATTACAAGGCATATTTCATTTGATTGTACACTGTTGCATTAAAAGAACTATACAGTTAACCATTCAGTGTTACTAAAAGGTAAACTGAGGTACATTAAAATTTTCAGGAGTTTGAGTGTACATGGATTAGAATCAGGCAATGCCAAACTAAAGATGATTAGGAGTGCTCTGTCAACAGGAGCTAAGGGAGGCATTTTTATAGGGAAACAAAGCAAGGAAATTATTTTATTGGCTGTAACTTAAGCTGTTGCTGAGAAAACCTAATTCCCTGTTTGTGATTGTTTATTCTTACATTTCATTTTCTCAGTTTGAGTGCACTGACTTTGGCTTAGGTTTTGGTTTGTTTAGGTAGGATAACCAAGGCATTACACCCACCTTAGGCTGATGGCCTCCTTATTTAAATAAACACTGTGAATATCTTAAAGATTGTTTTAAATTTACACAAGTCTAAATTAGGAAAAACAAAAGATTATTTAACTTTTCATGTTACTTGCTGTAATAGTTCTATTTGACTTAGCTTTATATTTGTAAATACTCTTATTTAAAGGAGAAACAGTTCTTTCATTCCTTCTCCACCCTGACAGGAGTTGGTGTGTAAAGTCACTATAGTGAGGTAGAGAGAGTTTCAAGCCACACCAAGCTATCAGGCCCCCTACTGCTAGGCCATTTACAATAGTTTACCTGAATTAGCCAATAACATGGCCTACTATGATAGCGTGCCTGTACACACATATGCACGCATATTCAACATTGATGCTGAAGCCAGCGAACACTGACCATTTTCCAATGAAACATGATATACAACAGGGCGGGGGGGATGGGACAAGAACGTTTTCTCATGTTGTACTTTAGTGCAATATTTTTAGTATACCAATGTAAAGGAAAAAAATCTAATTTTTCAATCCATTTGTACCATCGTGTGTTCCATATTTTAAGAAACTAGCTTGGTGAATTTCAGACTGGAAAACGAACAGATATGGTGACATCAAAAGAGATAAACCAAGGAGGTGTTATGAATAAAAAGTTCACTGCTTGCTTTGGCAGCACATTTCCTCTAATAAAAAGTTGAAAGTAAAAGCTGTCTTGGCTAGAACTGAACATTCACAGATAACTTTTTTCAAAGGAAAATCTAACTTGGATCGTACAGGTTGGTAATTTTCTCTACAATCCAATACCATGTCAATTAGCAAGACATGACTTTGTGAAAACATTTTTACTTGGTTTTATTTGAGTAATGACCAAAAGTCCTATTGAATGTGACTATATCTTGTTTCTCTAAGATAGGCTTACTGAAATCAGATATCAGACTTTGCCTGTGATCTAAGAAATAGTTTGTAGAAAACATCAAAAGAATCAGTTATTAAAAGTTAAAACCCATCAAAGAAAAAAATAACTATGTATCATGATGGGTGTTAAGTAGACTTATTTTGGTGATCCTTTCATAATATATACATATATCCAATCATTATGTTGTACACCTGAAACTAATATCATGCTATACATCAATTATATCTCAATTTATAAAAAAGTTAAAACCTTTTTTTAACTGTACATCTACTTCTACAAATAAAAGCTAGATACTTTCTAAGACCTTGAGTGTATGAATATATGTACACATATGTGCAGGCTTAATCTCCATGCCTTACCCCAAAAGGTTTAAACAAGTAAGATAACCTCAATATTTTAAATTCAGAAAGCAGAGAAGAGTGTTGGTTGTTTATAAATCAAGAATATTACTAGTCAATATATTTTGTGTATGCTGCTTCAGTTCAGAGGTACCTTGATTGGATCCCCTCCAGTATTTCATAATACCATTAAAATAATCACATATTTTGTATGACAAATCATTCTTCTACTCTTTATTTATTTCAACATATTTACATTTCCATAAACTTACAAGTGGAAGACAAGCTCTTGAAAGCTAATTCTCTATATACACTATACAGAAATTTTTAAGTTTGCTTGTATTATGGATTTAATGCCAGTAAAAATTAAGATACAAATAATTGTTTAGAGATGAATCCATCACAAAACCAAGAAACACAGATAATTCATTTCAGGAAAAAAACCCAGTCTTGCTATATTAAAGTTATAAAGTCCATTTGTCACAATATACATTATCAAATTCCATTAAAGCAGGGAATTTACAATGTTTTCCATATTAAAAAATGTCCAGGCTTTTGTGTACATTCAGCAACAAAAGCTTATCACTAATTGCACTCAATTCTGTAATGATGTAAAAAAAAAAAAAATCTAAAAAACAAAAACAAAAACCCCTGTTGTTTTCAGTTAGGTCAAACAATAAATTAATAATAGCAATTACTTATCAAGTTATAATTCAGAGAGGTGTAGAAATGCAGCAGCTAGATTTCATTTCCTGTCTATAATACTATGCAACTCAGTCTATTTTATCAACCTATTAGAAGATCCAATAAGCCATGATGATCATAACAAAAATTTTACTGTTGCAGCAATGCTAGAATATCTGAGAGAAGTATCTGAGAGAAGAAAGAATTAATAATATCTCCATCTTTATGATACTCTATAAAGGTAAAGGATTGTGTGCATATCTGTGGAATGAAATGAGAAAGGAAAGAGGTTAAGAAAAATGTATGAAGGGGTGCCTGGGTGGCTCAGTCGGCTAAGCATCTGCCTTCAGCTCAGGTCATGATCCCAGGGTCCTGAGACTGAGACTCATGGCAGGCTCCCTGCTCAGTGGAGAGTCTGCTTCTCCCTTTCCCTCTGCCTGCCACTCCCCCTGATGGTGCTCTCTCTCTCTCTCTCCCTATCAAATAAATAAATAAAAATCTTAAAAAAAAAAGAAAAAAGAAAAATATATGAAGGGAATACTTAAATACATTAAGAATTACATTTATTTAAACATTTGATATTCCTGCCAATCTAGTGTTACAAAAAAATGGAACAGATATTAATGAAACTTAGCCTGATAATTTATTTGTGAGAAAGAAGTAGTTTTTAAAAATTGAAATATAAATTACACACCATCCATCTTTTAAAAGTGTACAATCCAGTGGTTTTAGTATGTTCACAGATTGTGTAACCATTACCACTACCTGATTCTAGAATATTTTCATCATCCAGAGAAAAAGCCCATACCCATTATCAGTTACTCCCCATTCCCTATCTCTTCATCCATTGGAAAGTACTAATCTACTTTTGGTCTCTGGACTTGGGTATTCTTCACATTTTATATAAGTCATAAAATATATGCCCTTTTGTGTATGTTTGTTTTCACTGAGTCTAAGGTTTTCCAAATGTTGCTGTGGCATACATCACTACTCTTTTTTATGACTGAACAACATTCCATTTTATCGATTTACTCATCAGTTGATGGACATTTGGATTTTTTCCACTTTTTGGTTGTTATGAATAATAAAAGCTCATGTTGATGAGAAAAAGTTCAGTCCTTTCCTTATAAAGACAAGTACAATAGAAATTTTAAATGCATTAGGTCAAGACAATGCAACAGAATCCTTATGCTATAATCATAATTAGATAAAATAATTTGAGACATATTAAAATATTTTCAGCTTGAATATTTATCAACTTCTATAATCTATTCTAATTGGATTTTGATTTAATAGACTTTAATTTTTAGAACAATTTTAGAGTTACAGAAAAATTGAGAAAAATGTACCAATTTCCTGTATGCCCTACACCCAGTTTCCCCTATTACTAACATCTCCTAGTACTATGTGGTAAGGAAAGGGTTATCTCAGTAGGCCTAGCTCTCTCAAAACCTGTACATCCCAGAGAAAGGCCTGTCTTTGCACTCCTGGGAGATAACTTCTGGACCCCTGGAATATTCTGCCTGATAAGAATGTTTTTGTATGCCTAAGGCCTTGGGCCATGCTGTACTAGTTTGTCCAGATAAGTTTATCTTAATAATGTGTCCCCGTGTTACTCCACTAAAAGGAGATAACTGGAAGCTTGTGCCTAGTTTCTTTTAGAATTTACTCCATGTGTCTTTTCCCTTTGCTGATTTAGATTTTTATCTTTTCACTGCAATAAGCAATAACCAAAAAAATCAAGTTTCTTAATAATACATAATAAAAACCTATATATAGAAGAGTAGCCCCAGAAATACTAGATTGCTAGTTCAGGATCATATAACTATTGATCATAGCTACTATTCTTTTTTGCTAGGCTGCTTTGGAGTGCAAGACAATATGCTTAGCATTTTACATATATTATCTCAATGTTTGTAATATCCACATAATATAGGCATTTTCATCTTCACTTAGAGAAGAGGAAATTAAAACTCAAGTTAAATAAATTGCTCAAAATTTCACAATTTATAAATGATGGAGACTGGATTCAAATCCAGGCAACAAAGTCCATCTTTTGAAAAGTACATTTTTGTACTGCTTTTTAATCATTGCTTCTAATAATACTTAACCTAGCAATAGGTAAAAAAAAAAAAAAAATACATTAACAAATGAATGAATGGAATTAAACTAGAACTAAGGGATTTATCAATTACTTTAATCTGAATTCAGATTTTTAGGCTTAGTATAGAAACCCAAAAACAAAAATAAGGAGGAAAAAATGATATAGAGAATAGGAAGTAAAGCAGATTAAAGATAGTCACACGGGGCACCTGGGTGGCCCAGTCTGTTAAGTGTTGGACTCTTGGTTTTGGCTCAGTTCATGATCTCAGGGTTGCGAGATCAAGCCCTGCATTGGGCTTTGCACTCAGCATGAAACCTGCTGAAGATTCTCTCTCTGCTTAAAAAAAATATATATAGAGAGAGATCCACTCTCTCCCTCTCTCTCTGCCCCTTCCCTCACTGCTTGTCATGCACGTGCGCTTTCTATTTCTCTCTCTCTCTAAAAAAAAAAAAAAGGATAGTCACAGATTCTGTGATATTCATCCCATCCTGTTGAGTAGTGGATCTGTCCCTTCCCCTTGGATATATCACTGCAGAGGTTCACAATTTAGAAGTAGAAAGAGGGGGAAAGACGAGTCTCCAGTAGAAATAAGAAAGCCTAGGAACAAAATTAAAACTGCTCAACATATATTTTCCCACCATCTGTGGCTGGTTTTGAGATGAACTAAAGTAATTGCAATGTTAGGTTTTGAGGATTTTATAGTAAAACGTCAACCATAGGTCAAGAAATACATTGAAGACTATAGTTGTAATTTCACTGCCTGAGGCTTGTCTTGAGTCCAGATGGAAGTTTCTCAGTTGATTGGTGAGTATCAGGCCTTGATAAGTCAAAGCCAGCCCTTGAAATGCCAAGGTAGTATGTGAGCAAGTCTTTGGAAGTTCAAAGCTATTCATGTCTCGTCTATCCAAGTAGTAGAGAGGAATCCAAGCAGCTGAGGGCTCAGGATTACAGAACCTGAGATGTAACCCTGGAACGAAGTCAGGAACTGGGCCAAATCAGTAGATACAGAAACGGAGAGAGACGGAAGACTAAAGGAGAGGCCAGGGGAATGAGGTGGAAATATGTAACAAATAAAGACAAGGAAACTAGAAGCTGTAGGTGTGCATGGTTGGCGAACTCTGTATTATCATGGAAATTAACATCTATTGGGTGAATTCAATCAGTAGCATTTCATGTACTGATAGGCTCTTTAGAACCTAATGCTTCTTATCCAGTATCACTGAGTCTTAAAGCAGCCCTACCCTTATGTGACATGAAAATAAATTAGAATCTGGGCATTGGTGTCATTTAAGTCTAGGTTCAAATCATGGTGGAGCCGTCGATGAGAAATGGTACCTTGAGGATGTGACTTAACTCTGTACCTTCACTTCCTCTGTAAAATGACTGACCCATGTGACTGTTGTAAAGGTTAAATGAAGAACAGGAAATGAAGCAACATCTAACTTAGTTCCAGGTACACTAAAGATGATCAATGAATAAAAATTTCTGATCCATAGGAAGAGAGAACTTTTCACAGCGGAAAAGGACAAAATGTTGAAGGGACTATCTCATCTGAAAGCAATAAAAAGGGTCTTCAATTTTAGGGAGGTAGCTAGGCGTAAAGATTGCAATGCTAGCTGCCTGAGGAATATATTTTCACAAATTCAGCTATCCTTTGTTTTCTCGTAACCTTCTCTTAACTAGTTCTCCTCAGGCAGCATTGGATACAAGAAGTAGTTTTGAAGTGCCACCAAGGTTGGATAGAAGATGATGTTGTAGTAATAAAACTCCCCAGTTTGCAGCCAAATTGTGTTCAGGATTGGGGTCTTTGGATCTACTAACTACACTAAAGCATGTAGATATTGTGCAGGTACTACTCTGGTAGACTTAGGGCTGGGGAGTATAGACTTTTCCATTCTAGTATATTATAGATGACTATGGATATTCTCAGACTAGCAATTCCTTCAAAATTAGCCCCCTTCTTTTTGTTGTAGATTCCTTTAAAGGAATGCTCCAAAATATTAATAATAACAATGATCTGATCAGGCTTGAAACAAAAATCCAGCCCAAACTCTCCATTCAATCAGTATTACAATTTTTTCTCATTGACTTCATTCATGTCTGTTTGATCCATGAGGCTGATTTATACAGCAAAGAGCAAAGAAGAGAGGTCTCCGAACTGGAATTTGAGAAAGAGAGATGGAAATTTTCTGCCAAGTTTATGCACAGAAAAGAACACAATCAAATTAGGAAACACTGGAGAGCAACAGAGACAGTTCATACAATACTTTCCTTTTGACAGGCCAATAAATACTCAAGCTGAATAATTTACCAAAAGAAAAAGAGCCCACTCAAACCTCATGACCTTTTGAACAATGAGCAAGAGTTCAATTATCCACAAATGTTCTAGTAGAAAGCAGCTTTCCAGGCTGCAGTGGTATTTCAGCAGTCATACATTAGAATTAGTACAGGGAGAATATTGCCTTTGTAGTTTTTTTGTCCTGCTATAGTTTCTGTTACCTTCTTTTACAAAACCTACTGCCACATGAAGTAGCACTTTGCCAAAAAAGAAGAAAAAAAAGGAAGCAATTATTTTAATAATGTTTCTGGCGAGTGTGAGCTATTAGATTTCACTGGGACACTTTATCTGCACATTACTGGAGTGATACTGTCACTTTAGAAAGTATATAATTTGCTTCCATTAGAGGCTGAGAGTCACTTGCCAATAGGGCCCAGAGAATTTCTCCACCGCCATCCACGTGGGCTGCTGTCTTGCAGGGTGACCAGCTCATCACTTCCGTGGGATACACTGAGCTTCCAAGAATTGGAGAGCTTCCGTCACTGACAGCTTGTAAAATCCCACAGTTTCCCTTAGACAAAAGGCTGTAGAAGTCATATGGAATATCACACATTTTGCAACCAAAGCACTAGAGCCTACTAGCAGTATGAAAGCACATTAGGAACTTATTCAGTTCTTCTGCAGGAGACATATTTATTGTGATTGAAATTTAACATCAAAAAGCCTTTGTTAGTTCTCTCACTTTTTTTTTTTTTTTAACAATCTTGTTAACTCTTTATGTGTTTCCTATATCTTTCGGAATTGTTAAGATTAGAACCAAGATCCCCACAAAAATAAAACTCTGGCCAGTCTAAAGATAGTAGAAACACAGTTTCAGTATTTTGACAGGGAGTGATTTCTTATTTATGCACTGATTGTGCTAACAGAGGAAAAAGAGCTGAATTCTTATTAGAGCAGAATCAACTAAATTCTCAAATATACCTGAGGTCTGAGGCAACTGAGGTTTGTGTTGTTGTTGTTTGTTTGTTTGTTTGTTTGGCTGTGTGGTCTTGGATGAGTTTCCAAATCATTCGTCACTATTCTGTAAGAAGGGGAATATCACACTTACCTTGTGGTACTGTTGTGAGGATTGGAAATAACACACATGTAGTCCTTAGTGCTTGGCACCCATTAGGTGCTCCAAACAGCAGTTATGTTTTCTCTTTTCCTTCTCTTCTTCTTCTCCTTCATCTCTTACTTTATATTAAGGCTTAACTTTTCTCACATACCCTTACAGAAAAACACCCTTGTCTCTTTCCTTTCACAAATGTCATTTAGATTTTGAATCTATCATTCTAAAAGCTTAGTCATGATTTTTGTTCAGTGATTCCAGAAACTCACCAAGAATGGGTCTTATTGCATCATACAGGTCATCAGTAGACAATTTAAATGTCACCTGGTCTATAAATTGAATTTACTGCATATGTAGCGTAGGCATGAGTTGCTAGGAGTGTGGCTTGCCTACCTTCATTATCCAGACTATTTATCCACTTTGAGCCGTCCTATTTTCTAAAAACCTTATCACATTCTCTTTTGTCAAATTTTAGTGTGACGCATAGCATTTGTCATAAAGATGTTATTAGTATGTAACCTTTCAAATCTCTAAAATGTGATGAACCTTACATATATGAGCTAATTGAGAAAAAAATTGTCATATGCACAATAAGCTTCACATGTGCGTCAATGTTTCCTTTGAGAATAAATTTGCTCTCTTTATTTCTTAATAAAGAGGGTTTTTTTTTTTAGTGTTAATCAAACATATTAAGAAGCAGGTGGCAATGTTCTGTCAAGTTAAAGGAGCAGCAGTACAAACACTCTATTAACATTATTCATAAAGTTTCTCATTGTAAACAGCACTAAACTACTTACTATTCACCATAAGGGTATACAAAGCACGCTGGAGCTTCAACATCAATGACATGTTGCCTTCTGCCCAATGCTATTCTTTGGCAAAGAGAGAGGAAGCCGTTTCTCAAACTCAGCATGCCATTTTTTAATTCACACTTAAATTTCCACTTGAGGAAGCAAGCCAAAACAAACTAGTCCTCCCTGAGATGCACCCTGGGAAGAAGTGCCCTCCCAACTTTAATAATTATTGGAGAAGAGTCTTTCTCCCACTCCCCTTTTCCATCTGAATAAGAGTTGCTTATTAGGACCTCCTTGTTTTCTATTCTTCTATTTGCATAATGCACAGATGTCAATCTGCTGGCTCTATTCTTTCCCACAGAGTTAGAGTGTTGTTTGCTGAGTAAGTTGTTTTCTCTTTGGAGCTACAATTAGGGATACAATATATAAAAGTTGTAAGATTAAACAACTATCAGCATTTGTTGATTTTTTAAACAACTGTCAGCATTTAGATTGAAAGATAGATATTATATTTTTAGTTAATCAGATCTTGATTCGAGACCGCTTCTTCTTTTGTAAATTCACCTATGTGCATGCCTGTAAAACACTATGCATATTTAGGGAAATCTCTATTTAAACATAGGATGGCTTGAGGATATGTAAACAGCTGTTATTATTGCTGACTCATTACATGCCATCTTTTAAAGCACACTACTGTAAATGGAAAAAATCATTATCTAGTTACCAGAGCTTGGTAATAAAAATTAGAAACTATGGTTTTATATCTACCACAAATAACTTCTCAGTGATTGCATGGATATTTAACTGGATTTTTTTTTCTTCTCCATCTGAGTTCTATGCAATTCAGCTTAATTCTTCAAATGCCATATCTATTTTGTATCATTAATTGTTTTGCCATTTTCTTTTCCTAAATTTCCAAGAAAGTATTTTTCAGAAGAGGATGGTACACAAGACCATAGCACTATAAGTGAAAGAGACACATGTCTGAATCACACAGAGTTCCAAAGAGAACCAAAAATAATTATGCTGCATAGATATAGTAGAACTGGGGGGAAATACTTCTTATCAGGATATTCATCTAACAATAGTATTTTAGGAAGCAAAATATTTTAGAAAGCAAAACATCAATAACATGCAGTGAAATTTGATTCACAAATATTTCACTCAACTGGGATATTTCTGGAGTCTTATTATATTTAAATTTTTCTCTGCTCTTTCAATTTGGGCTATGGTTGGTATAGATTTGTTCAGCCAGCGGTTGATGGTTAGTTTTTGAATAGTAAAGTGCATGCAAAATTCGCTGCATTTGTTCATCTTTATAACAATTTTGGACAAGGCTTCTTGGAAATTTAAGTCAAAATTTACAGCCATATGTCATAGCATGGTCTTGTAAATTTAGTTAAATAATAGTGAACATAATTCTCAAGTAAGACCAGTTTATTTGGCCAAGATTTAGAAGCTGTTTAATTCATTTTTAAAAATAAATTGTATTTTAATGTCTAGAAAATATAACTTGAATTGCTACCTAAAAAAAAAACAACTCTTTTTTTTACCACCATGCCTGGTGGCAAACACATGCAATCACTTTTACGGCTTTCATTTTTCTTGGAGGTGGCAAATATATACAAGATGCAAACTAATCACAATGTTGCATCGTCTTTTATATTTTATAAGATTTTTATATTGATAACATGTAGCATGGAATTTCTTAAAGTAAATCAGCAGGAGAGATGTTTGAAATTATCCCAGTGAAAACTGAGATGAAACAAACATGTTTTTAAATAAGCTGAATAAATCCTAGTCTAAAAAAGCAAATGGCATTAATATTGACAGCCAGTTTATCCATGATCAGATCATGAACACAGAAGAATATTGAATATGGGACTATTAGAAAAATTTGAAACAAATAATTACAGGTAATTAATCAAATATTCTGCAAAAGCATTTATCCTACCTATCCAGAAGGTAAAATTCTAGCTCCAGATCCTGGACCAAGATAGATATCTGTGTTATTTTTTGTATACATCTCTTGATAAAGAAAAGAATCTGAGTAGCAGTATCTTATTTGCCGTCCTGATCTGGGATGGGAGCAGAGTGGCCTGACATTTACAATACTTCAGTGGCAATTACAGCACAGTTAATATATCAATTTAATTAAATTTCTATAGTGATTCATGACATAAAATATCAAAATAAGTTAACTTGCACAGAAATAGACAAAAGATCAATGCAGTGGGCAGAGATACAGTGAATTAAATTAAAGTATAATTGCCATCTACTGAAAAGGTTGCGTGCATAAGTAAGATTTTTACAAAGAAATCTCTTAGATATCATTTGGGGAGGTTAGATAAAATAGATCCCAGAAGGCTCTAAGGATTCCTAAAGTCAGCTTTAAAGCAATATCTAAATTATTTTTATCTTATTCTTTTTTTTCCTTTAAATTTTTTTATTGTTATGTTCATCACCATACATTACATCATTAGTTTGTGATGTAGTGTTCCATGATTCATTGTTTGTGTATAACACCCAGTGCTCCACGCAGAATGTGGAGCACCTCTTTAATACCCATCAACAGGCTAACACATCCCCACCCCCCTCCTCTCTAGAACCCTGTTTGTTTTTCAGTCCATTGTCTCTCATGGTTTGTCTCCCCCTCTGATTTACCCCCTTCATTCTTCCCCTCCTGCTATCTTCTTCTTCTTTTTTTTCTTAACATATATTGCATTATTTGTTTCAGAGGTACAGATCTGTAATTCAACAGTCTTACACAATTCACAGAGCTCACCATAGCACATACCCTCCCCAATGTGTATCACCCAGCCACGCCATCCCTCCCACCCCACCCCCACTCCAGCAACCCTCAGTTTGTTTCCTGAGATTAAGAATTCCTCATATCAGTGAGGTCATATGATACATGCCCTTCTCTGACTGACTTATTTCACTCAGCATAACACCCTCCAGGTCCATCCACATTGTTGCAAATGGCAAGATCTCATTCCTTTTGATGGCTGCATAATATTCCATTGTGTATATATACGACATCTTCTTTATCCATTCATCTGTCGATGGACATCTGGGCTCTTTCCACAGTTTGACTATTGTGGACATTGCTGCTATAAACATTGGGGTGCACGTACCCCTTCGGATCCCTACATTTGTATCTTTGGGGTAAATATCCAGTAGTGCAATTGCTGGATCATAGGGTAGCTCTATTTTCAACTTTTTGAGGAACCTCCATACTGTTTTCCAGAGTGGTTGCACCAGCTTGCATTCCCACCAATAGTGTAGGAGGATTCCCCTTTCTCCACATCCCCGCCAACATCTGTTGTTTCCTGATTTGTTAATTTTAGCCATTCTGACGGGTGTGAGGTGGTATCTCATTGAGGTTTTGATTTGGATTTCCCTGATGCCGAGCGATGTTGAGCACTTTTTCATGTGTCTGTTGGCCATTTGGATGTCTTCGTTGGGAAAATATCTGTTCATGTCTTCTGCCCATTTCTTGATTGGATTCTTTGTTCTTTGGGTGTTGAGTTTGATAAGTTCTTTATAGATTTTGGATACTAGCCCTTTATCTGATATGTCATTTGCAAATATCTTCTCCCATTCTGTCTGTTGTCTTTTGGTTTTGTGGACTCTTTCTTTTGCTGTGCAAAAGTTTTTATGTTGATGAAATTCCAATAGTTAATTTTTGCCCTTGCTTCCCTTGCCTTTGGCGATATTTCTAGGAAGAAGATGCTGTGACTGAGGTTAAAGAGGTTGCTGCCTGGGTTCTCCTTTAGGATTCTGATGGACTCCTGTCTCACATTTAGGCCTTTCAACCATTTTGAGTGAATTTTTGTGTGTGTGGTGTAAGGAAATGGTCCAGTTTCATTCTTCTGCATGTGGTTGTCCAATTTTCCCAACACCATTTGTTGAAGAGACTGTCTTTTTTCCACTGGACATTCTTTCCTGCTTTGTCAAAGATTAGTTGACCATAGAGTTGACGGTCCATTTCTGGGCTCTCGATTCTGTTGCATTGCTCTATGTGTCTGTTTTTGTGCCAGTACCATACTGTCTTGATGATGACAGCTTTGTAATAGAGCTGGAAGTCTGGAATTGTGATGCTGCCAGGTTTCCTTTTCTTTCTCAACATTCCTCTGGCTGTTCGGGGTCTTTTCCGGTTCCATACAAATTTTAGGATTATTTGTTCCATTTCTTTGAAAAAAGTGGATGGTATTTTGATGGGGATTGCATTGAATGTGTAGATTGCTCTAGGTAGCATTGACATCCTCACAATATTTGTTCTTCCAATCCATGAGCATGGAACGTTTTTCCATTTCTTTGTGTCTTCCTCAATTTCTTTCATGAGTATTTTATAGTTTTCTGAGTACAGATCCTTTGCCTCTTTGGTTAGATTTATTCCTAGGTATCTTATGGTTTTGGGTGCAATTGTAAATGAGATCGACTCCTTAATTTGTCTCTCTTCTGTCTTGTTGTTGGTGTATAGGAATGCCACTGATTTCTGTGCATTGATTTTATATCCTGCCACTTTACTGAATTCCTGTATGTGTTCTAGCAGTTTTGGGGTGGAGTCTTTCGGGTTTTCCACATAAAGTATCGTATCATCTGCAAAGAGTGAGAGTTTGACTTCTTTGCCAATTTGGATGCCTTTTATTTCTTTTTGTTGTCTGATTGCTGAGGCTAGGAATTCTAATACTATGTTGAATAGCAGTGGTGATAGTGGACATCCCTGCTGCGTTCCTGACCTTAGGGGGAAAGCTCTCAGTTTTTCCCCATTGAGAATGATATTAGCTGTGGGTTTTTCATGGATGGCTTTTATGATATTGAGGTATGTACCCTCTATCCCTATACTCTGAAGAGTTTTGATCAAGAAAGGATGCTGTACTTTGTCAAATGTTTTTTCGCATCTATTGAGAGGATCATATGATTCTTGTTCTTTCTTTTTCAATGTATTGTATCACGTTGATTGATTTGTGGATGTTGAACCAACCTTGCAGCCCAGGGAGAAATCCCACTTGGTTGTGGTGAATAATCCTTTTAATGTACTGTTGGATCCTCTTGGCTAGTATTTTGGTGAGAATTTTTGCATCCACGTTCATCAAGGATATTGGTCTGTAATTCTCCTTTTTGATGGGGTCTTTGTCTGGTTTGGGGATCAAGGTAATGGTGGCCTCATAAAATGAGTTTGGAAGTTTTCTTTCCATTTCTATTTTTTGGAACAGTTTCAGGAGAATAGGTATTAATTCTTTAAATGTTTGGTAGAATTCCCCTGGGAAGCCATCTGGCATCTGGAAGATGCCAGTTCAAAAGCCCACCCCTGGGTTTTGTTTGTTGGGAGATTTTTGATGACTGCTTCAATTTCCTTAGTGGTTATAGGTCTGTTCAGGTTTTCTATTTCTTCCTGGTTCAGTTTTGATAGTTGATACATCTCTAGGAATGCATCCATTTCTTCCAGGTTATCTAATTTGCTGGCATAGAGTTGCTCATAATATGTTCTTATAATTGTTTGTATTTCTTTGGTGTTGGTTGTGATCTCTCCTCTTTCATTCATGATTTTGTTGATTTGGGTCATTTCTCTTTTCTTTTGGATCAGTCTGGCCAGGGGTTTATCAATCTTGTTAATTCTTTCAAAGAACCAGCTCCTAGTTTCGTTGATCTGTTCTACTGTTCTTTTGGTTTCTATTTCATTGATTTCTGCTCTGATCTTTATTATTTCTCTTCTCCTGCTGGGTTTAGGCTTTATTTGCTGTTTTTTCTCTAGCTCCTTTAGGTGTAGGTTTAGGTTGTGTATTTGAGACCTTTCTTGTTTCTTGAGAAAGGCTTGTATTACTATATACTTTCCTCTTAGGACTGCCTTTGCTGTATCCCAAAGATTTTGAACAGTTGTGTTTTCATTTTCATTGGTTTCCATGTTTTTTTTTTTAATTCTTTTTTAATTTCCTAGTTGACCCATTCATTCTTTAGTACGATGCTCTTTAGGCTCCATGTATTTGAGTTCTTTCCGACTTTCCTCTTGTGATTGAGTTCTAGTTTCAAAGCATTGTGGTCTGAAAATATGCAGGGAATAATCCCAATCTTTTGGTACCGGTTGAGACCTGATTTGTGACCTAGGAT
The DNA here is from genome assembly GCF_003265705.2 of Callorhinus ursinus. NCBI lineage: Eukaryota > Metazoa > Chordata > Mammalia > Carnivora > Otariidae > Callorhinus > Callorhinus ursinus. The sequence continues at coordinate 78,504,020 of NW_027397066.1, forward strand.
GTGATCTATTCTGGAGAATGTTCCATGGGCACTAGAGTAGTATATGTATTCCGTTGCTTTGGGATGGAATGTTCTGAATATGTCTGTGAAGTCCATTTGGTCCACTGTGTCAGTTAAAGTCTTTATTTCCTTGTTGATCTTTTGCTTGGATGATCTGTCCATTTCAGTCAGGAGGATGTCAAATCCCCCACTATTATTGTATTGTTATCAATGTGTTTCTTTGCTTTTGTTACTAATTGCCTTATATAATTGGCTGCTTCCATGTTAGTGGCATAGATATTTACAATTGTTAGATCTTCTTGTTGGATAGATCCTTTAAGTAGGATCTACTGTCCTTCTTCATCTCTTATTAGAGTCTTTGGTTTAAAATCTAATTTGTCTGGTATAAGGATTGCCACCCCAGCTGTCTTTTGGTTTCCATTAGCATGGTAAATTGTTTTCCACCCCTTCACTTTCAATGTGGGGGTGTCTTTGGGTCTAAAATGAGTCTCTTGCAGACAGCATATCGATGGGTCTTGTTTTTTAATCCAATCTGATAGCCTGTGTCTTTTGATTGGGGCATTTAACCCATTTACATTCAGGGTAACTATTGAAAGATATGAATTTAATGCCATTGTATTGCCTGTAAGGTGACTGTTACTGTATATTGTCTGTGTTCCTTTCTGGTCTATGCTGCTTTTAGGCTCTCTCTTTGCTTAGAGGACCCCTTTCAGTATTTCTTGTAGTGTTGGCTTCGTGTTTGCAAATTCCTTATTTTTTGTTTGTCCTGGAAGGTTTTTATCTCTCCTTCTATTTTCAATGACAGCCTAGCTGGATATAGTATTCTTGGCTGCACATTTTTCTCATTTAGTGCTCTGATTATATCATGCCAGTCCTTTCTGGCCTGCCAGGTCTCTGTGGAGAGGTCTTTTGCCAATCTAATGTTTCTACCATTATAGGTTACATATCTCTTCTCCTGAGCTGCTTTCAGGATTTTCTCTTTGTCTCTGAGACTTGTTAAGTTTCACTATTAAATGTCGGGGTGTTGACCTATTTTTATTGATTTTGAGAGCGGTTCTCTGTGCCTCCTGGATTTTGATGCCTGTTTCCTTCCCCACAGTTGGTAAGTTCTCTGCTATAATTTGCTCCAATATACCTTCTGCCCCTCTCTCTTTCTTCTTCTCTGGGATCCCAATTATTCTAATGTTTTTCATCTTGTCGTATCGCTTATCTCTCGAATTCTGCCCTCATGATCCAGTACTTGTTTATCTCTCTTTTTCTCAGCTTCTTTATTTTCCATCATTTGGTCTTCTATATCACTGATTCTCTCTTCTGCCTCATTTGTCCTAGCAGTTAGTGCCCCTATTTTTGATTGCACCTCATTAATAGCCTTTTTGATTTCAACTTGGTTAGATTTTAGTTCTTTTATTTCTCCAGAAAGGGTATCTTTAATAACTTCCATGCTTTTTTCAAGCCCGGCTAGTATCTTTAAAATCATGATTCTGAACTCTAGGTCCAACATCGTACTAACGTCTATATTGAGTAGTTCCCTGGCAGACGGTACTATCTCTTGTTCTTTTTGTTGATGTGATTTTTTCCGTCTTGTCATTTTGTCCAGAGGAGAATTGATGAATGAGAGAACAAAATGCTAACAGGTAACAACATCCCCAGAAAATATACTCTAAACAAACCAGAAAAGACTGAAAGCAGGGGAAAAGAAAGGGAAAGAAAGAAAAAAGAAAGGGAAGAAAAAGATAAAAACAAACAAAAACAGAACAAAGCAAAAAAAACCAGAATATGATCAAATATGATCAGGCTGGTGCATAGATAAGTGCCACACACCAGATTTTGGGTGTATTTTGGTCTGTTAGAAGAAAGTGTCTCCCAAATTTTAAAGAAAGAAAGACTTATATATGTACAAAATAATGGTTGATATGGTGAAGGGATGGAATATGACTGTAAAGATGAAAATTATAAAAACTTTTATAAAAGGAATTGGTAAGATAAGAAGTTGTTTGAAAAAAGGAAGAAGTGGATTTAAAAAAAGGGGGAGGGAGAGAATGTGATCAGGCAGGAGACTAGAACAAAGCCATACACTAGAGATTTAGGGTATATTTTGATCTGTTAGAAGAAACTGTATCTCAAAATTTTAAAGAGAGAACAACTTATATATATATATATATGCGCATATATGCCGAGAAGAAGGATAACTACTATGAAGGGATCGAATAGGACTCTAAAAATGAAAAATAAAATGTTTTTTTAAAAAAGGGATATATAAGATATTGGTTAAAAAAGGGAAAAAGAAAAATTAAAAAAAAAGATAATTAAAAAAATTTAACTTTGAAAGACTAAAGAATCATGGGAAAAAAGCCATGAATTCTATATGCAGTATTCCCCTAGCACTGGAGTTTTGCCATTCTCATTGATTGGTAAACTTGGTCTTGGCTTGCTGGCTGTTCTTGCTGATCTTCTGGGGGAGGGGCTTGTTGCCATGGTTCCCAAATGTCTTTGCCGGAGGCAGAATTGCCCCGCCCTTGTCGGTCCGGGCTAAGTAATCTGCTCGGATTTGCTCTCAGGAGCTTTTTTCCCCTGCAAGCTCTCGGTACAGCTTTGGAGGACGAGAGTGAAAATGGTGGCCTCCCAATCTCCACCAGGAGGAGCCAAGAACTCAGGGCCCGCTCCTCAGTGTGCCCCCAGAGAAAAGCAGTCTATCACTCCCTTCTCCCCTGTCTCTGGCTGCACTCTGTGCTCACCTGGCCTGTAAGCAAGCGTTTCTATCTCTGGCACCCGACTCAGTGTGAAGTCTCCAAACCCAGCAGATCCCTGTGGTGCGCTCCCATGCCACTCCTCCCAGGGGAGGAAGGTGAGTCTCCCTGGATCTGCCGCTTGTTGAGTCCCTGCTGGAGGAGCAGTGGCCTGACTGTGCCCCGGATCATGGTTTATGGCAACCCCGAGCTGAGAGCCCACTCCTTGGCTCCGTCTCTGCAGCCGGCTTCCCTGCTCCCGATACCTGGGAGCTCTGCGGCACTCAGGCACCCCCGGTCTTTTTGTGACCCCGAGGGTCCTGAGACCACACTGTCCCGCGAGGGTTCCACCCCCCGCTTAGCCACTGGAGTGATGTCCCTCATCGGAGCTGACTTCTAGAAGTTCCGATTTTGTGCTCCGCTGCACTATCACTTGCCAGAAGAGGCGGACAGAGGCCCTCTCCCCCGCTGTCTATCTTCTCGAATATCGCCTTGGATTTACTTCTCCGCACGTCCTACCTTCCAGAAAGTGGTCGCTTTTCTGTTCAGAGTTGTTGCTATTCTTTTCTTTGATCTCCTGTTGAGTTCGTAGGTGTTCAGAATGGTTTGGTCCCTATCCAGCTGAATTCCTGAGACCAGACAAAATCCAGGTCTCCTACTCCTCTGCCATCTTGCTCTGCCTCCTATTTTTATCTTATTCTTAAAGGAAAAATCAAAGTACTATGTTTGCACTAAATAAAAATGAATTCTTATTACTTTTAACAAAGTAAAAGTCTTACATCTTACTAAGTATAGTATGACTTTTGTATTTTAAAATGTGATTTTCCACTAAGTTCACTGTGTTTTTAGATAAACATATATTACTGAAACATCTTTATGACATAAAATAAATGCTATGTGTCAAAGGAAGAATCTGTGTGTCAAAGAGAGAAGAGAGAAAGTGACTCCATTGAGTGAGTTGATCAAGTTCTCCATCTTCTCACTACCAGTCTGAAGCAAGTATGATCACAGAGTTTTACAGCAATCAGCCTTCCTGCTAATAAAAGCAGTTAGGGTCTTCAGTAATTAAACAAAGAAAGAAAAGATATGCTCTTCACTTATAGTATCCCAAGTTGATGAAATGGGTCTTGTTGGTTATAATGAATGTGCTGGAGAATTAATAATATGTGCTTTTATGTGTCCCTGCTTTACCAATAATCATCTTAAAGTAAATTTTCCTTGTGGTGCTAAACATCTTTATCAATAAACAAGAATGAGTTGAATTGGATGTTTACTAAGACATCTTCTAATTCCAACATTTTATAGTTCAATGATGGAAAAATTTACCTAGCTCATTTCCTGTGCTAGTAATCTTAATTTAGTTAATGATGGAGTAATTATTAATTTATAAACAACAAATATTTTGGCTCATTGTGTGTGTGTGTGCAGGGGTGTGTGTGTGTGTATGTGTGTGTGTGTGTGTATAAATTAGAGAGTGAACTAGCTCTGAAATCTTCCAGTAAGTCAAGAAAGAGTATCAGTAGTTTTGTGTGGACATGTGCTATAGAAAAAGCATTACCAAAGATATTTGGTGAGGAAACTTGAGATGCCAACTTCAATAACGATCTGTTATCTTGAAAAACTCCATTGGTAATGCTAAAGGAAAATCATTGACACTAAAAAAAGAGAGTAAGTATGTAGATAAAATAGAGTCCTATATGCCTAGCAGTACTGCTGAGTCACTTCTCAGTTAAAACTAGGTTCATTTATGAGTAACAGAAAATCTCAAATTGTGGTAGCTTTTTCAAGATAGAAATTTTTTCACTCTCACAAAGTTATTGGCAGACTATGACTAATACGATGGCTATATTATCCATAGGGATCAAGCTCCTTCTGTGTTCTACCATCTGTAATGTGTGACTTCCCCTTGTTTTGCAAAATATCTATTCCAGTTCTAGATATCACATCTACATTCCAGTCTTCACAGGAATTGTGTTACCATCTTGCTTACATTTCACTGGTCACATGTAGCCGAGGAAAAACACTATCAAATACTATATCTTTGGCAGCTCATTTGCCCAGCTTAAAATTCATGGGGTTTATTACTGTGAAGAAGATGACAGTAGATATTGGGCAACAACTGGTGGCTTCTGCCACTAGTGTACACTTTGGTACAATGTCCCTGCCTGTGTAACATATTCACCTCCCATCTTAAGGTATCTTCTGATTGTAGCTTATCAACCAAAAGAGAAGATATCTTCTCCCAGTATGGAACTATGGAGTTGGATTAGGATAACCTCAATTAAAAACTTCCATTGAGATAAAGGAAAGAATGTGAAATATCTTGAGTTTACTAGTTTATTAATAATTTCGTGTACTTAGTCAAGATGATTTTTTATTAGTAGATTTTCAAAATCAACAGTTCTCAAACTTTCTGGTATAAGGACACTGTTACATTTTTAGAAGTTATTGATGGAAGCAACAGATTTTTAAAAATATAGGGCATATCTGTCAGTAGTTGCTGCTCTAAAAATTAGAACTGAGAAATTTTAAAAAAATATCCAGAAATTTTCAAAATATTTATTACTTAGTTTATTTGAAATAATATCCAGTCGGGGCACCTGGGTGGCTCAGTTGGTTAAGAGACTGCCCTCGGCTCAGGTCATGATCCTGAGAGTCCCGGGATCGAGTCCCACATCAGGCTCCCTGCTCAGCGGGGAGTCTGCTTCTCCCTCTGACCCTCTTCCCTCTCGTGCTCTCTATCTCTCATTCTCTCTCTCTCAAATAAATAAATAAAATCTTTAGAAAAAAAAGAAATAATATCCAATGGATGCATGTTAACATATTTTTATAAAAAATAAATATATTTTTCAAACCAAAAAAAATAGTGAGAAGAGTGGCATCATTTAAATATTTGCAAATCTTTTTAACATCTGACTTATTAGAAGGCAGCTGAGCTCTGACATCTGCTTCAGCATTTAATATAATGTTGGTGAGGTGAATAAAGAAAATTTTGCTTCCCACGCATGGGAAGTTGGAAAAGAGAGGAATATTTTAGTAGCCTTTACAGAAAATTGTGGATATTCTTTTTTGATGCTACATCAAAACTTGACAAGTGCAAGTTTCTTGAAGATTAGTTGCAATGTGCAATCTGAAACAAAGTTAATTTTCCATACTGTTACTTTAAAATCTATTTTGTGTTCTGCATTTTGAATGGTCCTTTTACCCATGCATGGATCATTTTGAAAATATTGTTTCCCTAAGTTATTAAGGATTTTCAAGTGTTGACACATTTTGTTATATAATATGAAAAAGAAGTCATATTTGTTAATATTACCATAAACTCTTTAAGTTTTAGGAAGCTGTCAAATTCAGTGATGCATATAATTTTTCAAAATTCTAGTTTTTGCTTGATAGCTCAAATTTTATCATTGGCAATGATTAAGTGCCAGGTCAGTTGTTTTCTCTGAAGTGACAGAATCACTTTGTTCATTCTGGAAAACGTATCTCCCAAATATTCAGGTCTGAATAACCATAGTTTTTCTGTCAATCATTTTTTTTAGTGAAGATAATGTTCCATGGAATAAAATGCCAGTTCAACTAATACAAGAGCTTTTCCCTCAAGACAATCATCATACTTCCATAGGCAACAGAGTGCTTAATGTATATTTCATAGTTCATTATATAAAATATTATAATAATCATATGCTCGAGTAAAGTTTTAATAAAGTTAATAATCTTTAGTGCTTCATCAGGATATTATGGGTGAAACTATTATGTGTGCACTATGGAGAAAAATAAAGACTACTAATGTAATTTGTTGCCACTGCCTTTATTCTGACAACAGTTTTGTCCATATTTGCTTTTAAACAATCAATACAAATATTTATTCAGTGAAATATTTATACAGGCCAATGATGTCTTAGTATTATGATGAAAAGCATCTTGGCCTCACAAATCCCCTGAAAGGATCTTGGGGACCTCCAACCACACATTAAGAATCACTGTGGGAAGTTGAAGAGTGTGTACATTTAAACTACGGATACCTCCTGGTTGTGCAATTATTATTTCCAGCAAAGTTTTTGGTGTGACTGGTTTTGTCACTCTGACCAATATTGGTATGATTGAAAGTGTAAATCAATGTCTGATAAGATTAGGAAAAGCTCATTGTCACCTTAATTTCTTTTTACCTTTAGCAAGGTTCAGAATATTTCCATACATTTATTGGTTAATCCGATGCTGCCGCAGGCATAGATGGACAGTTCCAGGGGACAGAAGAAAGAGTTTATAAAATGACCTAAATTCATTAGGGAATTTAATTGACAATGAAGATTGTGTTCCTTTAATAGGTAATTAGTTGGGAAAGAGGTAGAAAATTGAATAAGTGACATTGGGTTTGGGATAACTGGCTAGCTATTTGAGAAAAGGTTGATTTATAATGAACATATTTTATATAAAAAATTCTGAATGGATAAAAGATCAAATGTTTTTAAAAATTCAATTCATAAAATAGAAGAAAAGACTGGGTAACCTACTTTTATATTTTATTTTGAAACATCTGTTGAAATATAACACCAGAAAATCAGGCAAGTTAAAGACAATAAATGATGTAGTGACTCTACAAAATTATTTAAATTTCTAAATGGCAAAAGAACATAAAATAGATAAGAGAAATAATAAAATGGGTAATAAATGTATTTAATACATATTACAAAGAATAAATTCTACTTTTTAGTATATTAAGTGCTATTATAAACATGTAAAAAAAAATAAACAGCCTCTTGGAAAAATAGGCAGATGATATGAATGTAAGATATCGAAGTAGATCACAGAAACAATTGTATAGCTATTGTATTCTAAGGAGTATTTGAAATCAAATCTTCCAGTTCTCACATTATAGGTGAGAAAACTGAAGTCCAGAGAGGCATAGATAAAAGTTAAATTTCTTTATTCTCCGTCAGCTGCTTTAACAACTATAACTCACTTGTTCCCTTGTTTCCACTAAGTAACTAAATTATCCAAATTTGATTTTTTTAATTGCATATAAATTTAAATATATGTCACTCTGCAACTACTCCATGAAAATGTAAATGGCATAGAATGACCTCTAGCTATTTGCAACCAATATATTTTTAAAAATAGATGAACATTAGTTTATTGAAATCAACACCATCTGCTCTTATTATACAGGACTAGATATAGTGGTTAAGAACGCAGGCTCTCAAGCCTAACCATTCCTTAAGATCCTGACTTTGTAACATACTGCATAACCTAGACAATTTAATGAAACTCTATATGCCTCAGTTCCTGATTTATATATCGTCCTAATTTCTAAGGTTATAATAAGATTAACTCATATTTATAAAGAGCTTATGATAATGCATGACATACAGTAGATGGCCAATAAATGTTAGCTATTATTATTTTCAGCATCATTTATAGGTGGGGGGACACTTTGGGTGACAATTAACAGATTTCTCTGTGGTGTATTGTTGCACTGTGAATTAGAAGCATGTCTTATCTTGTTTTGTTATCACCACAAAATGATGTGACTATAGAATTGATTTCTGTAAAATTCTATAACTCAGTTATTTTCATAACATATTAGGTATCATGATGAATGAATCCAGGTGTATATTGACAGTAAGAGGTTGGAAAAAGGATTTAGAGTCATTTAACCTAATGGAAATTGAATGAATTTATTATTTTAATCTTTTGCACGAGGAAGAACTTACAGAACCTAGTTCTAAAGCTGTTTCAAGAGTGAGGAGAGAGAGTAAATGACACAAGCAGGGGATATAAATCAGCTGATTTCAAATTCAAATTATAACTACATGTCCTCCTGTTTGTCCTGCTTATATTTTTCATTGCAAGGCCACTCAACTTGACCTTGCTGTTCATTGAAAACTCTTCTGGAAACACTACAAAAGCTGAAGGAATTTATCATAAAGCTAGATATGCAGTCTTCTAATATAGCCTGGAAACTAAATTGAACTGGAAATCATCTATGCATACTAAGTCCAGTGCTAGCCCATTCTTAATGGATCACTGGTGGCTTATCACAATGTCTTAGAGACCTAATACTGAATTTAGATAATGATTCTTAGGAGCTAAAAAGGCTTTCATTTTTCAGATTTTCTTCCCTTTGTCCTTTATGGTCCTGAACTCAATCAAATTGTCAGAGGCTTACCTTCCATCACAAGGATGATGGAAATGGGAATTTGGTTCTATTTATTTCTGAAAAGAAAGAGCCATGGGTAATGAAAGCCTCACCACTCAGCATTTTACCAACATGCAATACACAAAAGCAATCAGAGTTTCCTCACATGAAATTCTTCTGTAAAATGCCAAACACCAAATACCAAATGGACTTTCTTCTTAAGCCAAATTGCTATTGGCATTGTCTCTTTCTTAGTGGCATATTTTTTGGAATTTCTGTACGTTGTCCTTGCAAATACTTTAAGTAACAAAATGTAATGAATTGGACTAATGGGTGACCATATGAGTTTCATGCTGAAAAATGATTTGTGTTGTGCCACATTATTCATTACTCTTTAATTCAATTTTAAAAATGCATTCAGCATTTTAAAATTACTCCTCTGAGATTTTATATAACATTTTTCTTCTTTTTGGAGGGGATTGGTGGTTTTTTTTTAACAACATTATTGAGCTATAACTCATCTAACATAAATTAAGCAATTTAAAGTGACTAGTTCACTGATTTTTAGTATATTTACAGACTTGTGCAACCATCAATATAATTTAATTTTAGGAAATTTCCTTCATGCCTGCTCCCTCCAATTCCCCATTTATTAGTGTCACTTTTATTCTCAGCCCCTCCTTCAACCCCCAGCTCCAGACCACAAATTTTCTACTCTCTACCTATAGATTTGACTACTTTGGACATTTTGTAGAAATGTAACCATTATAATATGTTGTCTCTTGTGACTGGATTCTTTCAATTAGGATAATATTTTCAAGGCTCATCCATGTATAGCATTCATCAGTAATTCATGTCTTTTTATTTGCTGAATAATATCCCATTGTGTGGATATACCACATATTGCTTATCCATTCCCCAATTGATATTTATGTTTTGTTTTGTTTTGTTTTCTCAATTTGGGGCTATCATGAATAACGCTGCTAGGTAGGAAAATTCATGCACTAGTTTTTATGTGTATATATGTTTTCATTTTTCCTGGGTATATGTCTAGAAGTGGAATTACAAGGTTACATTGTATCTTTGGTTAATCTTTTGAGAAACTGCCAGACTGTTTTCCAAGGCAGTCAGACCATTTTACATTCCGTAGTGTATAAGGGTTCCATTTCTCTAAATTCTCATGAATACTTCTTCCCTGCCTCTGTGACTGAAGCCATCCTACTGGGTGTGAAATGGTTTCTTATTTGTGATTTTGATTTGGACCTATAACTAATGATATTGGGGATCTTTTCATGGGCTTTTGGCTAATTTTTTACCTTTTCTGGAGAAATGTTTATTCAAATGTGTTTCTTATTTTTCAGTTGGACTGTCCTTTATTATTGAGTTGTGAGTTCTTTATATACTCCTAATACATACTCCTTGTCATATATATGATTTATAGATATTTTCTACCACTCTGTGAGTTGTTTTCTCACTTTCTTGATGGTGACATTTGAAGCTCAACATTTTTAATTTTGATGAAGTTCAATTTATCTTTTTCATTTGCTTTTGATGCCATATCTAAGAATGTTTTACCTGACTGAGATCATGAAGATTTATTATTGTGTTTTCTTCCTAACAGTTCTGTAGTTTTAACACTTACATTTTAGCTCTTACATTCAGCTCTTACATTTAGCTCTTTCATTTTTGGTCTATGGTGTGAGGTAGGGACAGATTCATTATATTGTCATGTGGATATCTAATTTTCACAGAATTATTTGTTGAAAAGAACATTCCTTAGCAACTAAATTGTCTTGGTAAACTTGCTGAAAATCAATTAACCAAAAACATGAGTGTTCACTTTTGAACTCTCAATTCTATTCCATTATCCATATGCCTATCTTCATGGCATTACAATACTGTCTTAATTACCATAGTTTGTAGTAGTTTTAAAAATTGAGAGGTATAAACCTTCCAACTCTATTCTTCTTTTGAAAGATTATTTTGACTACTCTGGGATTCTAACATTTCCTTATGGATTTTAGGATGAGCCTGTCAATTCCTGAAAAAATTAGCAATTTAGGAGTTCAGTACAAATTGCACTGATTATGTAGATCAATTCAGGGAGTATTGCTATGTAAACAATATTAAGTCTTCTAATTCATGAACATGTGATGTCTTTTCATTTAAATCAATTCATTTTTAAAAAATAACATTTTGTTATCAGTGTACATACTGCACTTCTTTTATTAAATTTATAATTTTGTTATTTTTTGATACCTTGTGAATGGAATGGATTTCTTGATTTCATTTTTGAATCCTTATTGCTACTATATAGAAATATAATTGGCTCCTACATATTGATCTCATACCCTGCCACATTGCTGAACTTACTTGTCTTCTATTTTTTAGTGGGTTCCTTAGGATTTTCTATATATAAGATCATGACATTTGTAAATATAGTTTTTATTCCTTATTTTGATCTTAATCTTTTATTTTTCTTTCCTAATTACATTTGTTAGAAACTCCAGTACAAGGCTGAATAGAAGTGGCAGGAGTAGACATTTTTGTCTTGTTCCTGATCTTGGGGGAAAGCATTCCTTTTTCTCCATTAGGAATGATATTACATGTGGGATTTCATGCATTCTCTTTGTCAAGTTGAGGAAGTTCCTTCACAATATTTTTGTAGAGTAGGTCTTCTAGTAACAAAATTCCCCCTCCTTTTATAAAATATATGGGTATGTCTTAATTTCCCATTCATTGTTGAAGGAGAGTTTACCTAGATTTAGAATTCTTGGTAGACTTTCACCACTTGGGAGATGTCGGTTCACTGTCTTGTGACCTCTGTGATTTCTCATGAGAAAGCATTTATTATTCTTATTGAGGATCCCTTCTAAATGATAAAATTGTTTTATTCTTACTGTTTTCAAGATATTTTTTGTCTTCAATTTTCATCCATTTGACTCTGATCTGCCTATTTGTAGGTCTCTGAGTTTATTCTACTTGAAGTTTGTTGATCTTCTTGGGCATGTAGGTTAATATTTGGTAAAATTTCAAGTTTTCAGCCATTGTTTTTCAAATATTCTTTTTACCCCTTTACCTCTCTTCTTTCTTTTGGAACTTCCATTATGTTTATATTGGTACACTTGATGGTGTCCTGATATTCTCTAAGGTTCTGTTCACTTTCTTTATCCATTTTCCCATTCTGCTCCTCAAACTGGATTATTTCTATTGACTTGTCCTCAAGGTTGTTGATTCTTTTTTTCAGTCAGCTTAAATCTCTTGTTGAGATACTTGTAAGTTTTCATTTCATTGATTTTTTTCAAATCCATAATTAACATTTTAATAATTTCTACTTCTTTATTGATATATATATATATTTTATTTTGTGAGACATCACTCTTTACATTCATTGAATGCTTTAGACATGCAGTCATTTAGACATGTAGTTGGGTATCAAGGCCCCTACTTCCAAGATTTGTTGTTACTGCTTAGATTTTTGAGGTTATTATTGTTTTTCTTGCATCTGCTTGTTTGTTTCATGATCTTCTTGTACTAATTCTATAGTTTCTGTATTTCTGGCAGTGTGTGGGACTGAACACATTAAAAACAACAACAACAACAACAACTTGTTTTTAAGTTTTGCTTCCTAAGGGTCACCTCTAGATCAGTATAATTTAAATGCCAGCAATGATCCACCAGAAAATTTCCTTAAATGAAGTTCCATTACATGTTTCACCTTTTCCAAGGGAAACTATGTGTGAGAAGGCACATCCAAACAACAGGCAGTGTACAAGATATCCATGGCTTTTACTCCTTGCTTTTACAGAGTTTTAAGGTCAGTCATATGTGAATGACTACTACCTTTGCCTTTCCTATGTCTTTCCTGGGCTTGGGCATAGCCTTTACGATATTTTGGAGCATTTTAAAATTCTTTGTGGTCATCTGGCTCTCGAGGATTTCTTTTTTTTAAAAAAGATTTTATTTATTTATTTGACAGAGAGAGACACAGTGAGAGAGGGAACACAAGCAGGGGGAGTGGGAGAGGGAGAAGCAGGCTTCCCGCAGAGCAGGAACCCGATGTGGGGCTCCATCCCAGGACCCTGGGATTATGACCTGAGCAGAAGGCAGAGGCTTAATGCCTGAGCCACCCAGGCGCCCCTCTCCAGGATTTCTTTTTATAAATCCCCGCACCCCAACTGTCAGCTGCGATGTTGCCAGCATACTGTTGTTTTGGTAATGCTGTGGGGCTCTGTCTTTTTCCACCGAACTGAGTTCTGAGACATATCAAAAGTCTACAACATCCTGGGGATAGAAAATTTTTCAAAGAGCTGCAATTTCAAACAAAATATTGACTGTGCTCTGGGAATGGTGCTTTTAAGGGAGCTCCAGAAGAGGTCAGACCGCTCCAATATTTACAAAACTGCTGCCTTTTGGACACCACATTACTGATCTGAGGAGGGAAGGGGAATGAGACTAGCCCCAAGTAAAAAATATCACAGACCATGCTGCCTTACAGGAGGTTAGTAACTTCTCTTGCATAGATGATGTTCAGTTTGTTCTGTGGCTTTGGTTAATTTCTGGAGTTATGAAATGGTTGATTTTAGTTATCTTGTCCACATTTTCATTGTTTCAATAGGAAAGCAAGGTCACAGAGGCCCTCATTCCATGATTTCAGAAGGCTATTTATATTATATATTTTTAGAAATTGGTACACTGTGATTTTATTTATTTTCTCATCTCTGTTAGTTTCTCTGTTAGTTCCACTTGTTCATTACCTATCTTCTTAATATCTTCATTTTCAAATAAAATGTATATTTATTATGCTCTTTCCGTTAGGAAGTTTATTAGGATTCTTCCTCTTCCTGGTAAAATACCTATTTGTGAAGCTGTAAGAGATTTAAACTTCATTGCATATTTTATTATTTTTATGCTTGACTTTCACATATATTGTAAGATTGTATTAGTTATTTAAGTGACTTATATTATTTTTATGTTTAATTAATATTGTTTTTTTTTCAGTGTTCTTGCCTTTCAAATAGTACTTGCTACCATCTTTGGTTTTATGGAAAGAAATTTGGATTCCATGGAATTATTCTCTTGTTAGTCTTTTCAAGTATGAATTCCAGATGGAATAAGAGCTACAGAGATTATAAAAATACATTTATATAAATTCTCTAACATAAGATAGTATGGTTCAATTTTACTATAGTAAATTTACTGCAATAAATTTGCATTACATCTTTTACTTACATCATATTCTTTGCATAAAATCAGTGGGTGAATCATGGCTTGAGAACACTTCTTCAATTAATTACGCAGCAATAAAGTCCTCAATATGTATTATCATTTACAATTGTAATTTGCTAGATGATACAGATGAGACGTAGCAATGAGAAACATAATTGCTTTTTTAATGCTGTGGTAGGTACACTATGGTCATTAATTATCAACTTGACTAATTATTATTGGTAGCAATTAATCTTTGCTCTAATAATTATTGCTGATGAATATACATGTCTTGCCCTCCTTACCTTTTGCAATGACATGCAGATGATATACATGATTACTAAACTGTAGATGGTCTAAAACAGAGTTAAATAATTTGATATGGTAAATATGTCTCTGACATCAGATAGAATTTGATCAAGCTATTGGAACTGTAAAATGTATATGATATAGTGATTTTTTCCAGATATTTGTTACCTCATCCCACCCCTCACCAAATTTGTTTCTTTGTGTTTCATATACCACTGCAAAACTTCTGGCAACCTTAAATAGGGGCGTTGTTAAGAAGTGTGTTTCTATAAATGAGTGAGTATAATCTTAGCATCAGACAAAAGGAATAAAAAGAAGTCATGAAATGATAACTCTTAAAAACTCCTCAGAGCAAAATTACCCAGACTCACATTTACAAATCCCTTCCCATGACCAATATAACATTTAAAAAAGAAGGATGCATCTTATATTTCTTACATTTTCAGCATAAGAAAAGTGCATGGCATCCAGTGGATGTTCAATGAGTATTGGTAGAATAGATAATTGAATAGTGAAATGAACTAAATGTCTGTTAACAAAAAAAAGCTGGTGTGGATAATCAGCTAACTTTCATGGAAGAGATCATTCAGAATGTCTTCACAGAAATAACTTCTACCCTAATATTTACCATTCAAAGACTCTCAGATAACTATGTTGACATCTGCTAAATCCAAAACAAAAAAAATTGAAACTGGTGATGTTGATTTTAATCAAGGTTTGTTGGTTTTTGGAAAAATAGAGACTTACACTTGCAATAAGACTTATCAGAAGGGTTGTGTCCTGAAAACAAACTTCAATGAAGTATTATACGTTAGAAGTCTGAACCAGTCCAGCCAATGCAGAAGTATTTTGCCATAGAAATTATATTAAAGGTTGGTTCTAAATGTTTTTAAAAACAGATATTTGTGTGTTAATTTAATCTCATTTATTTTGGAGGGACAATTTAAATATGTTTAATGGTTCAAAATGAGCTTCCAGTATTTATTATATAATATTGTGACTATGGGGAACAAGGATTTTACTTGAGGTGGTTTGATTTATAACTATCACTAGAAATAATTATATGTGGTTTGTGCGTGTGTGTGTGTGTGTGTGTGTGTATGTGTTGAATAGTGAGTTCCTACAAACAATATAGGAGAAATACATGAGCATTGGTTTGTCTGAATAAAGCAGTGGCTATAGTACAGCCCCTTAGTTTTTCTTATAATCAGTATTTTCCTTGAAAATGTCACTGTTTAAATAATATACAGGATGAAGTGATGGAAAGTACTGTGATTAGGAGCAGAGGTTCTAAGGTCAGGCAAGCCTGGGCTAGAGTCTTACCTCACTGTGTACTGTGAGTCTTACTGCAAATTATTTAATCATTCTTAACCTAGTTTCATTACCTTTGAAACACTGGCTATGAAAATAAAATTGTGTCATGGTATTATTGTGGAGATTTCATGTAGGTAAATATCTTATTATGATTATGATAATAATACTTGCTTCATAAGGTTATTTAGAGAATTAAATGTAGGAAAACTACTTAGTATTCCTAGCAAATAAATAAATATTATCTACTACTTTTATAGTTATTCTTACCAAGTAAATACAATTCAAATACTACAAACACATTTTAAAAACCCATGTGAAGACTCATATAAATACTAATACAACTTTTAGACAAAACTATTTTCAAAGACAAGAATAGTAAATTTATTGAATATTTTCTCTCAAATAAACCACTAGTGAGCCTACAGAAGTGCATTTCTCTATTTTCTGAGATATTCTCTGTCCTATAGTGTGAGAAAATATATGAGCAGAAGAATGGCTCCCAGCCAGCCATTTTATTCCTTCAGGTCATTCTGGAGAGAATCCCAGTGTAGATTTCACATTGCATCATTGGTATGAGTGGTTTATTTGGTCTGACTTGTTCTAATGGGTCATTATCAATAACTTATTCCAATTGTAAAATCCTTCAACACTTGGTCAAGAATAACTTTCCAGATTGGGCTAACCTCTATAGTGGTGACATTTAAATTTTTACATTGTAGTCCTGCCCCCTAAGACATCATGTTCTTCTTTTAGCCATACTGAATACAACTCATCACTTGGCAAGTGTTAAGGATTTATCTATTTATTAACATTTTACTCACAAGGATAAAACTCTTGAAATATTACATCTCATTTTCAAGAATGTCCTTGAGATAGAAAGCAGATATATTATTTGTCACATTATATTTTTAGACCATGCAGTTCACTGTCATAAAGCCATCACCAGAAAAGTTAAATGAAACTGCATTATGCAATAGATTTTTCATATTTTAGATACATATACATTTATATAATACCAGATTGTAAATTTCGATGGTAGTATTAAGAACTCTGTGGAGTAATTGCCCAATTCTCAATAAGGTAAACCATTTTTGGAATGGGCAGAATTGTATTTTTTCCTGATATGTGGCAAAGTTTTCATGTCTACCTTTATGTTCTTTTGTTTATTATGGTTAACGATTGAATAGAAAATATAGTATAGTTTCTTGCCATTCCATTCTCTGACTCCTCAGCATGCATTATGCATGGGATAGAATTAAGCTGGGGGGAGGTCAGGATATTGGTTAGGGAGTAGTATCAGTTTTTCAGTCTGGTTGGCTCCAGAATATTTGCTAGCTGTAATCAGTTGCTATCGTGAAGAGTGTATTGGATGCTGGTGTGGATTATGTCATGGAGGTTAAGACTATAGGACTTGCAATTGACCAAAGTTGGGTTTGTGTTCAAGTTCCACTACTTGAACACAAGTAGCCTTGTGCTTCCACTAGCCTTGTGCCTTAGTCTTTTTATCTGTTACTAGGTAGTTGTAAAGGGGGAAAAAAAAGATTATGTTTAGCACAAGATCTAAGACAAATGAGCACTTATAAAATGAAAACTATTATAATTGCTTCCCGTTATGATTGTTAATTTTATGTGTCAACTTGACTAGGCTAAGATGCTTCAATAGTGGTTAAGACATTATTACTAGGTGTCCCTGTGAGGGTGCTTCCAGAAGAGATTAGCATTTGAATCAGTAGATTGAGGAAAGAAGACTCTTCTCACCAACCCAGGTGAGCATCATACAAGCCATTGAGGGTCTGAATGGAATAAAAAGACGGAGAAGAGTGAATTTGCCCTCTGCTTGACCGAGGACATCCATCTCCTCCTGCTGTTGGCAATCTGTGATCCTGGCTTCTGGGTCTTTGGACTCAGACTGGAACTTACACCATCAGCTCCCCTAGTTCTCAGACTTTCTGACTTGGAGTGAGTTTTTGCACCACCAACTTTCCTGGTTCTCTAGCTTACAGACAACAGATCATGGGATTTCCTGGCCTCCATGATAATATATAATGAACCTACTCTTATCTCTCTCTCTACGCCATACTGGTTTTGCTAATTTACCCCTCAAATTATACCATTTCTTCAACAAATTATTATGGTTCTCTAAGAAACTAATTATTTCTTCTCCTTTTTTAAAATTTATTTTTCAGGTTGGGTAACTTCTTATGTAGAAAAGTAGACTGTATAAGCATACTTTGCATGACTATATTAATGCTTCTTTTTATTTGTTATATTTTCGATTCTTTTCAGCTTTAGGTGAGTTGCTTTCCTTTGTTGTAAGGATTCATTCGATCAGTCAAGTCACATCGAACACACACTATGTACTAGTTTTAAAGTAGGAGCTGGGATTAAAAAAAAAAGTATAAGATATATAGGAGCCTTCACGCTCGTTAAGCATCTGCCTTTGGCTCAGGTAATGATCCCAGGGTCATGGGATCGAGCCCCACATCAGGCTCCCTGCTTGGCGGGGAGCCTGCTTCTCCCTCTCCCTTGGCCTGCTACTCCCCCTACTTGTGCTCTCTCTCTGTGTCAAATAAATAAATAAAATCTTTAAAAAAATAGGATCCTTCATAAGGGTTACATTTTAGTGGCAGAGAGAGACCTGCAAACAGGCATATGGCCTTGCCATATGATAAATACCGTAATGGGAGGAGTACATGTTGTTATGAGAGCCTATGGTTGGTGTTAGAAAAAATAAGGTTTTAAATACAGACCTAAATGTTGAGTAGGAGTTAGCCAAGAAAAACATGAGGGGAATTATTCCACACAGAAGAAATAGAATGTGCAAAAATCTATAACATAATATAGTATAATATAATATAATATAATTAATATAATATAATATAATAGCATGTTCAAGAAACTGAATGAGGTCTTTTGTTTTTGATAGGAATGCAGAGTGTAATTTCAAAGATAGCAAGAAATGAGGCTGGAAAAGAAGGCAAAGGAAAGATCATGAGTGGCTTTTTATAAAATTTTGAGTAATTTTTACCTTATCCTAAGGGAAAAGGGAAGCCACTAAAGGATATCAACTAGGGTAAGGAATGTTCATGACTTGTTTAGGAAGTGTGATTTGGGGACAGAGGGAACTGAGAGAAGGATGTCAAGACTAAGGCATTAGTAGGAGATTATTATAGTAATTCAGATAGAAAAGCATAGACACGTAAACCAAAATAATGGTAAAAGGAATGGGGAGAAGCAAATGGACTTGCTAGATATTTATAAACTGTACTCATCAAATTTCACAAAAGTTTGGATGATATCTGTAATAGTAATAACCATGATAGCTAAGTTAGATGGAATTTGTATCACTGTACTATGCTAAGTGGTTTTGCTTATATTAAGCCATTTAATACTCACAGAAATATCTGAGTTAAGTACTATTAAAATCTTTATTTCAGGTGATCAAACTGAGCAGTGGAAAAATTAAATAATTTGTCCAAATTCACATAACTAATGAGTGGAAAAGGCAGGAATTAAACCCAGGCATTCTGGTTCTGGAGTTTCAGCTAATCAGCATGAGGCTATTCTGCTGTTCCAAATGACAGTAACTGACACTGATTTTGCATTCATAAAGCAGGTACTATGCCAAGTGCATTATAGGCATTGTTTCATTTAGATTGTTGCAATTGGTAAAAGCAAAGATAGGTAAAGGAAGAAAAAAATTGGATTTCCAGTGTTGTTACAAAGACAGGGAAACCAGTAGATAAGCACAAGTTGGAAATAATGAATTTAATTTTAATTATGTCTATTTTGAGCTGTCTCTGAGTCATATAGAGAGTCCACTAGGTAGTTGAATATCCATGACTAAAGCACGGTGAGTTATTTGGGCTGGAGATGAAGATTTCTATATGCATCAGTGTATGGATGTTAACAGAGACATATAAGTGTTCAGATAGAGAATTTTACAGAAAAAAAAGGCTTAGAGGAGAACACAGAAAAATACTAACTTTAAACTCTGGGCAGAGAGAGGGGTGCCTGAAAAACAGAATAAGGAATGATCAGAGTGGAAAAAAAAATGGAAAATGTGAAGTCACCTAAGACAAGAGAAGAGTACTTTTCAGAATAAAAAAGTAGTCAAATTAAAATAATAAAAAATAAGTCTAAGAATGCTAAGGCCTTAAAAATGTCTATTTGATATAATAATATAGAAACCATTGGTGACCTTACTATAGTAAGCTTCAGTGGAACAGTGAAGCAGGTTTGGAGGGATAAGAAGTAAGTGGAAAGTGAAGGTGTAATGATAGGAAATACAGACAAGGGACTCAGGGATTTTAGCTGTAATTTGTAAAACAGGTGACACAAGTATGGTGGGTGGGTACATAGGAAAAATATATTTATATATAAGTGGAATAGTACACTTGTGTAGTCAATTGACTGTAAAAGATGCCAATAAAATTGAATGGGAAAAATGGTGTTGAAAAAAAGGGAAATGTGTGAAAAGAAATAAATCTTGATTCCTAACTTAAACCACATGCAAATTTAATTGAAAAGAACAGATAAACCTAAAAAAATAGTTAAAAACATAAGGTTTCTAGAAGAAATGTAATTTGGCGTAGACAAATACTTATTTAATAAGACACTGAAATTAATAATTAGAAAACACAATATACAAGGTCACCTGGGTGACTCAGTCAGTTAAGCAACCTACTCTTGATTTTGGCTCAGGTCATGATCTCAGGGTCATGAGATCGAGTCCCATGTTGGGATCTATGCTAAGTGTGGTCTGCTTAAGAGTCTCTCTCTCTCACTCTCTTTCTCTCTCTCCTCTGCCCCTCCCCCTACTCACATGCTCTCTCTCTCTCAAAAAGAAAAAAGAATACACAATATATAAAATATAATGCATTAAAATTAAGAGTTCTTCTCAACAAATACACCATTTATTAAGTGAATGGGCAGTGTAGCAGAAAATATTTGCAAAATATATATCTGATAAAGGACTTGTGTTAAGCATATGTAAGGAATTATAAAATTCAATAATAAAAGGACAAACAACCCAAGACAAATGGGCAAGATTTTGAATGAACACTTTATAGATGATATAAAAATGGCCAATAAGCACATGAAACAATGATTTAATTATTCATAATCAGGAGAATCTAAATTAAAACCAGAATAATACACTTCTATGCACTCATGAAAATGATTAACACTGAAAAGATTGACAACAACAAAAGTTGGAGAAGATATGGAATAACCAGAACTCTCATAAATTTCTGATGAATATATAAAACATTCTCAAGCACATTGGAAAAAGAAGATTGTGTCAGTTTCTTACAAAAGTAAATGTGTACCTAAACTTTAGCCTACTAGTTTCACTCCTATGTATTTACCAAAGAGAAATGAATACTTAAGAATGTTCATAGCAATTTTATCTATAATAGCTCAAATTTGGGAAAAAAACAAATTTTCATCAGTATGTGATAGTTAAAATAAAAGTGGTATATTCATACAGTGGACTAATATTCAGCCAACAAAAGTAAAAAAGCAAAAAAGGGATTATTGATACACACAAAAATGTTCACGAATCTCAGAAACATTATACTGAGCTAAGGAAGCCAGGCATGAGAGAATACCTACATATGAGTTTACTGAGATGAAATTCTATATCAGGTATACTTAGTCAATGATTGAAAAAATCAGAAAACAGTTGCCTTTGGAATGAGAATACCTGGGAAAGGTATAAGAAAGTTCTTTGGTGAGTAGGAAAGTTCTATATCTTGATGAACTGTTAGTTATACAGGTGGATGCATTTGATTAAATTCATGAAATTGTGTACTTTTGATTTGTACATTTCACTCTATGTAAGTTTTACTTAAAGAATACTCTTAAAAAATTGAATTCTAATTGCTAGGCTTGCTTTCTGCAGTGATAGGAGTTGGCAATTATAAAACTGATTTCTGTGTATTCTAGGCTTGAACAAATATAGATATAGGTGTTGGCATATATAAATATATAGATACATAGACATAATATTTATACATAACTGTGTATGCACATATTCATATTTTCATAGCTCTGTCTGCTAAGAGGGTCCAGAAACGATAAAGCAGAAGAACTTAACATGCTTAGATGCCTGGATCTGGGTTTCTAAACATCATTTTTCATCAAAAAAAATCAGAACATCTTAGGGAGAGTTTGCTTCCAAACCTGGATCTCTCTTCTTGACCTTCAGATGGTTGCCTTCTGTCTTTCTCATGTCTTACTCCATTTGAGCTGCTATAACAAAATAACATAGACAAGATAGCTTATAAACAACAAAAATTTATTTCTTACAGTCCTAGAGGCTGGGAAGTCCAAGATCAAGTTTCCAGCATTGTTGTGTCCTGATGAGGGCCCTCTTCCTTGTTCATGGCTGGTGATTTCACCTTCTCACTATGCCTTACATGGTGGTAGGGCAAAGGGAAACCTCTGGGGTCTCTTTTAGAACCCTAATCTCACTTTAATTTTTTTTTGGTCAAGATTCTTTTAACTATTCTAAAGCCTGTGACTTTCCATATACATTTTAGAATAAGCTTATATATATCTACCAAAAAACTTACTGTAGTTTTTTCCCCACAGGAATTACATTAAACCTATGCATAAAACTGGGAGAATTGATTTTTTTTTTAACTGTGATGAGTCACCCAAACCATGAGCATGTTATGTCTTTCAATTAACTTAGGTATTCTTTGATTTCTTTTATAACCATTTTATAATTTTCAATATCTAGATAATATACATGTTTTGATAAGTATGTACCTAAGTATTTCATTTTCTTTGAAGCAATGTTAAATCGCATTGTTTTTAAATTTTGGTTGTTGTATCTTTATTGTTAACATATAGTATTATGATTGATTTTTGTAAAACTGTTGATCTTGCTGAGTTCACTGATAAGTTTCTAGGACTATATTTTTAGATTTCTGGTTATTTTCTCTGTGTACAGGCAAGTAATCTGGAAATAAAGACACTTTTATGTTCCTGTATGGCTTTCATTTTTTAATCTTACCTTATTTCAGTGACTAAAATTTCCAGCAATACTTTGTATAGAGTGGTGAGAGCAGACATTCTTACTTTGTACACAACCTTATAGGGAAAACATTCAATCTTTCATCATTGTGTAGGATGTTACCCATAACTTTTTAAAGATGCTCTTTATCAAATTGAAGAAGTGGTCCCCTATTCCTAACTAGCTGACAGCATTTTTCAAGTATAGCTGTTGAATTATGCCAAATATTTTTCTGCATCAATTGATATAATTATGTTTTTCTTCTTCAATTCATTGATATGATGTATTACACTGATTTTTTGAAAGTTCAATCAGACTTACAGAAAGAAAATAAACCCCACTTGGTTATAGTGTGTAAGTCTTTTTTGTATTATTGAACTCAGTTTGTTAATACTTTGTTGGAAATTTTTATATACTTAAGTTTACTTGAGATATTATTGTGTAGGTTACTTCTTTTGTACTATCTGATTTTGTTACTGGGAAAATATTTACCTCATAAAATGATTGGAAAGCATCCTCTACTATTCTATTTTCTTGAAGAGATTCTGTAGAATTGGTGGTATTCTTTTTTAATGTTTGACAGAATTCTACAGTAAAATCATGTGGGTTTGGATATTTCTTTTCTGGGAAAATTAAATTATGAGATTAATTACTTTAATGGTTATAGGGTTATTTAGATTACATATTTCATTTTGGTTGAATTTTAATAGTTGGAGGTTTTCAAGGACTACTTCCATTTCTACTAGGTTGTCAAAAAGAAAAAATCATTTGTAGAATTACCTTATTATCACTTTAATGGGCTGCAGGATCTGTGATGGTATCTCCTGTTTCATTCCTGATAATTGGTGATTTGTGTATTCTCTATTTATTTTTATCTATGTTGTTAGAAGTTTATCAATTTTACTGAGAAAAAAAATTCCCCTGATGCTTTTTTTACTGTTTTTCTTTTTCCTTCCTTCCTTCCTTCCTTCCTTCCTTCCTTCCTTCTTTCTTTTTCTTTCTCTCTCTCTTTCTTTCTTTCTCATTTTCTTATATGTAACTTCATTGATTTCTTATCTTTTTTGCTTTCTTCCATTTGCTTTGGGTTTCGTTTTCTTTTTCTAGTTTCTTAAAGTAAGAATATAGGTTACTGATTTGGGATCTTTAAAATTTTCCCATGTTAAGTATTTTGTGCTATAAAATTTCCTCTTAGCACTACTTTAGCTGTATCTTACATATTTTGATAAATTTATTTTTGTTTTCTTTTAAGATTATTTATTTACTTAGTTGAGAGAGAAAAGAGAGGGCAGGGGCAGCAAGGAGGAGCAGAAGGAGAGGGAGAAGTAGACTCCCGATTGAGCAGGGATCCCCATCTAGGGCTTGATCCCAGGACCCTGAGATCATGACCTATGCTGAAGGCAGACACTTAAACGACTGAACCACCCAGACACCCTAATTTATTTTTGTTTTTACTCGCTTATACGTACTTTTAATTTCCCTTGAGTCTTCCTCTTTGACCTGTGTATTAGTTAGAAGTGAGTTGTTTAATTTCCATGTATCCAGAGATTTTCCTATTTTCT
Organism: Callorhinus ursinus; assembly: GCF_003265705.2. Taxonomy (NCBI): domain Eukaryota; kingdom Metazoa; phylum Chordata; class Mammalia; order Carnivora; family Otariidae; genus Callorhinus; species Callorhinus ursinus. Next base: position 78,528,299 of record NW_027397066.1, read on the forward strand.
TTCTGTTATTGATTTCTAATTTTATTTCATTATGTTCAAATCAGTATGATTGAAATTTTTAAAAAGTTTTTGAGGTTTGTTTCATGGCCTGGTATATGATCTGTCTTGGTGAATGTTCTATGGATGCATAAAAAAGTGTACTGGACTTTAGATGGACTATTCTATAAATGTGAATTAGATTCTGTTGATTATGTTGTTCAGACCTTGTATTTCCTAACTGATTTTCTGTCCAGTAATTTCATCTGTTGCTTCTTGAGAGGTGTGTATTTGTCTGCTTAACCTTTCAGCTCTTTCATCAGTTGTCTTCATGTATTTTCAGGTTCTGTTGTTTGATGCATACACATTTTAGATCACTATGTCTTTTCAGCAGATTGATATTTTTCATTATGTAATGTTCATTATCTCTAGTAATTCCCCTTGTGTTAAAGTGTATTTTATCAGATATTAATATAGCTACTACTGCCTTTCATTGATTAATGTTTACATCATACATCTTTTTCCATTCCCTTACTTTCTATTTACCTATGTTGAATTTGAAGAGTTCTTATAAGCAGCATATGTTTGGTTGTGTTTCTTTATCTACTCTGCCAAATTCTGTGTTTACATTGGTGTACTTTAACCAATTATGTTTAAGGTAATTATTGACATTTGGTGCTTAAGGCTGCCATTTTATTATTTGTTTTCTGTTTGTTTTCTTTGGTTCTCATTTGTTTTTCTTTGGTTCTCCTTTCTTGTCTTCCCATAAGTTACTTGAACATTTTTAAAGATTCCATCTTGATGTATTATAGTGTTTTTAAGTGTATCTCTTTGTATAGTTTATGTATAGTTTTTATTGTGGTTGTTCTGGGCATCACCAAACACACAGACACAGACACACAGACACACACACACATACACACACACATTTTAATCTACTGTTTTCAGTGTTTAACTAGTTTTAGTGAATGATGGAAGCCTCTTTTCCACTTGTGTCTTTTTTGTCTCAGTTTTAAGTATTAATATCTTGAGTTATCAGATGGTACTATAATTTTTGTTTCAATTATCAAATATTATTTATAAAACTCATCTAGTGTATGTACCCATATTTCTACTCTTTATATTGATCCTTTTCCTTCATAATACTCCAAAATCCTTTCTTTTGTCATTTTGTTTTTCCTTGAAGAACTTCCTTTGGCTAAGCTTTAGGGAAGGTTTGCTAATGATAAATACTTTTAGTTATCCTTCATCTGAGAATGTCTTTATTTCTGTTCTGGAGGATAATTTTACCATCTATATAATTTGCAATTGGGTTTTTTTCTTTCAGGACTTAAAAGAAAATGTTTTGCCACTTCCTTTTGTCTTCCAGGGTTTCGGATGAGAAATCTGTCATTCAAATTGGTATTCCTGTATAGTTAATGTTACATGACTTTCTGGTTGCTTTCAGGAGTTTGTTTGTTTGTTTGTTTTAAGATTTTACTTTTGAGTAATCTCTACTAAGTAATATGTGGCTCAAACTCACAACCTTGAGATCAAGAGTCACATGCTGTATCAGCTGAGGCAGACAGGTGCTCCACTTTCAGAAGTTTTATCTGTGTTTTTCAAAAGTTTACTTATAATGTGTCTTGACATGGATTTCTTTGGGCTTATTCTGTTAGAATTTTCTCAGTTTCTTAGGTTTGCATCTTTTACCAGATTTGGGAAGCTTTTAGTCTTTATTTTTTCAAGTACTTTTAGATGCACTGTCTTTCTCTTCTCCTTCTGGGACTCTGATGATATGAATGTTAGATCTTTTGTTGTTGTCCCACAGGACAACACAGGTTCCTGAGGCTTTGCTCAACTTTTTCAGTGTATTTGCTCTCTGTTGTCCAGATCAGGTGACTTCTATGGCCTGTCCTCATTTCATCATTTCTCATCTCTTTCATTTCTACTCTACTATTGAGCCTGTCCAGTGAGGTGTTTGTTTGTTTTAATATTTTTCATTGCTTTAATTTCCATTTGTTCTTTTTTGTAAGTTCTTTTTATAAGTTCTCTTTTTTTGCTGAGATTTTCTATCTTGCCATTTTCAAGATAATTTACCATTGAATATTTTTTATTTAAATTCAATTACCCAACATACAGTACATCATTAGTTTTTGATATAATGTTCAATGATTCATTAGGTGCGTATAACACCCAGTGCTCATCACATCATGTGCCCTCCTTAATGCCCATCACCCAGTTACCCCAGCCCTCCATCCTCCTCCCCTTCCACAACCCTCAGTTTATTTCCCAGAATCAGGAGTCTCTCATGGTTTGTCTCCCTCTCTGATTTCTTCCCATTCAGTTTTCCCTCTCTTGCCATTGAATATTGAAGCATAGTTAAGTTGATGGCTGGCTGAAAATCTTTACCAGATAACTCCAACATTTGATTCACCTTAGTGTTTTCATCAGTGGATTGGCCTTTTTCATTTAAGTTGTAATTGTCTTATTTCTTGGTGTAAAAGGTTATTTTTTATTTATCCTGGAAATTTTGCTTATTATGTTAGAAAACTCTGGGTTCAATTTTTTTTTTTTTTTAAACAGGCAGTCACCCTATTTAAGTTTTGGCCTACTCTTTTGAGCTGTATTTCCAATGGCAATTGAAATTTCAGAGCCTTTATGGTGGTATTTTGGTCTGCTTGGTTTACTCGGTGATACAGGGATTCTCACTGGTCTCAGCCCAGTTTCTTGGGTGCCTCACAGTAGAGAAGGATAAAAATGGGATCCCCCTACTCTTGGCCCCTGGGTTTCTAGGTTCTCTGTAAGATAAGGGGATTCATAGGCCTGCAGTGTAAGAGAGTGTTCCTAGGTCTGGCAGCTGGTTGTTACTTGATCCATCTTGCTTTGCTGATTCTGCCCACCAGCCACAGTGTTTCAGTATAGGGAGAGGTTTCCCCCACCTGGTTTATTACTGTGGATGGGTCCTTTGTCTTATTCAGTTCTGGCTACTATAACAAAATATATATTCAGTGACTTAAGCAACAGACCTTTAGTTTTTCGTAGTTCTAGAGGCTGAAAGTCTTACAATCAGGGCCAGCACAGTTGGGTTCTTGGTGAGGGCCCTCTTCCTCATTTATAGATGGCTGCTTTCTTTCTGGATCATCTCAGGAAACACAGAGAGAGCTCTGATCCTCTCATCCTCTTATAATGACACCAATCCCATTATGGGGGCCCTGACCTCCTGAACTTGTTTAATCAATTACATCCCAAATGTCCCATCTCCAAATATTACCCCACTGGGGATTAAAGATTTAACATATGAATTTTGGGTGGGCACAAATGTTTAGTCCATAGCAGTCCTTCCTGTCTATTTTTTCCACTTGACTTAATCCCCCGTGGTAGGGAAAAATAATCAGGTAAAAGAGGTTTCCTTGGAAGAATTGCTTGCTATAACTTGGTCCCTCTTGCGGGTTCTTTTGGTTTCTCTGGCCTACTAGGGGGAAAAAAATGTAATGCCTCAGGATCAAGGAAGCTTCCCAGGCCAGGCTACTTGTGGTGACTGAGACCCTCCTGCTGGTTCCATCTACTCTCCCCAGTGGCTCTTGGAGAGGGAGGGGAATCTCAGTCTGGTGGGAAAGGAAAGCAGTTGCCCTAGTTGCTTTTAGTTGGTGGGGTTACTACTGATCCCCCTTTCTGTGATTTCAAGCTTGCCTGATATTCTCAGGGAGACTTCCATTTGATCTCAGAAAGGAAAGGAACCTATCTAGGCTGCCTTATATTGCTGGATTGAAATTGGTATATGCCGAGTTTGGGTAGCCTTCTTCTGTTGGGTGGGAGGAACATAAAAACAATGCTGCTGTGTTTATCCTCCAATCTTGGGGTCTGAAATTGGTTTGCTTTCTTATTGCCTTTTAGAGATCTCCTTTAGTTGTCAGTTACGTTATTTCCAAGATTTACAGCTGTGCTTAACAGTGAAGAGCTAGAAGTAGGTCTATAAATTCTGTGAGGACCAGAAATCCCAACTATTTAGTTTTCACGGAGATTTATGGTTTTTTAAAAATATATTAGTTTTATTTACTTGTTTCTTTGTTTTTTATTAAGTTTTTTATTTTAATTCGAATAGTTAACATACAGTGTTATGTTCATTTCAGGTACAATATAGTGATTCAACAATTTTACACATTAGTCAGTGTTCATCATGGTAAGTGTACTCTTAATCTCCATCTCCTATTTCACCCATCCCCTACTCACCTTCCCTCTGGTAACCATCAGCTTTTTCTCTATAGTTAAGGTGATTTGGTTTTAATAGCTATTCAAGGACTACACTTAATGCCTAACATCCATCCCTCAAATATTTGGATTTTTCATCTATCTTTTTCTCTAATACTAAATTTTAAAGCAGTGCTGCAGTGCTTTGGCAATATAATATTTTTCCTCTATTAGCAATTTCTAAGATATATTTTCAAGTTTTAAAATCCCTTGATGATGACTTGATCGTTGCTTTTGTAGCTTAAGAGTGAAATTTTCTGATAGCTCAACCAACCAAAGCTTTGTAGCACTTATTGTATACTGCGGCCTTCTATTAGAATGAGATTGAGCAGCATTGCATAAAATGAAGCGGTAGGGAAGGATAAAAATCATATAAATTGGATTAGTTCTTATATTTAAAAACATATTTTCATAAAAAAGTATTATGTTTGACAAGAACAGTGATGGAAGCCTGAAATTGTTGAAAATATTATGAAATGTCTACTTCAACAATTAGGTATAGATGAGAGCAAAGAAAATACCAATTTCATTTGGAGAGATACACTTTTAACAAATAATTTTCCAACAAGGTTTTTCTAAGTTCTATATTGGGAACCATTGGACAGTATGTGCACATTGAACCTATGCCCATCTTACAGTATTTGGTGCATAATTTCACTCAGTAAATTATTAAGGTTTTTATAAATCTAATAAATTTGGTTTTGTGACATTGCTGGGTAAATATGTGATTTATTTGATGCCAAGACATTGGTTAGGAAAGTAGTACCTGATTATAACTTGTTCATGGGAAATCGATTTCATTTACATGGCATGGTTTCTACTAGCAAACTGTGGAGAAAAGTGGGAACTACTACTACTAAGTATTTATGTACATAAACACAGGAACTGAATAACTAAAACATAAATTATTAAGTATCAAAATTTGATCAAATTATACTACTCTGGAAAAATCATATATATTACTCACTAATTTTAAATTATCATAACCATTCTCCCCTTTGATTTACCAACAGTAGGAATTTGATGCAAAATCTCTTCATCTTCGACTAATGTACTTACTCTGTCAAACAGATTTAGTTTGTTTGTTTGTTTTTCCCTTTATGCTATCTAGACCTAAGAGAATTTTAATCCCAACATTTATTCTGAGAAAATCAAATTCACTTTTTCACCTGTTCAGGATTAATCTATTGACAGCTATGTAAGCCCTTAAGCAGCCATTCACTCTCTGTTTAGTGTACAGAACAAATTAGTACTTCCCAAAATAATACCAGTTAAACCAACATAAAAAACTTAATATTTATATTAATCTCAACAGACAAGTTCCAGTATCTCTCCAAAAGAGCTGCCATTCAAGGACAATGCTTTTTAGCTTGCATAGTTACGCTTTTATGTTATACTCCTAAGGTTTGCTTTTACTAGATGTCACCTATTATTACTACTTCCAATAGGATTACTACTTGTTCTATTATTATTACTTTTATATTATGGTTCCTGCTGCCACTACCACTGCTCACACACATACTCACACATGTATATTCATATACCATGTACATTTTTCTACAAATTTTGGCATTTCATCTTGACAATTGTACTGGGTAAGAGTCCAAAAGACCTGTATTCTATTTCTACTTCTTTTATAAATACTGTGTAAACTTGGCAACTCATTTTGCTACTTTACAACACATTTTCCTCATTTGAAACATGAAAATGTTGGACCAGGTCATAAATTGCCAAATTAAGAGCTTTGGTTGAGCCACCCGTTTTGGTAAATAAAGTTTAATGGAAACATACCCATGGTCTAAACCTATTCACCCTGCATTATTTGAGTGGTTGTGAAAGAGATCACATAGACTGCAAACACAAATATTTACTGTCTGTACCTTTAAGAAAATGTCGTCAGTCCTGGACTAGATGATCGCTAAGGTCCTTTCCAGGTATATGTTTTTATCATTCAAGAAGATTTTGATAAAAGGGGCACCTGGGTGGCTCAGTCATTAAGCGTCTGCCTTCAGCTCAGGTCATAATCCCAGGGTCCTGGGATCGAGCCCCGCATCAGGCTCCCTGCTCTGCGGGAAGCCTGCTTCTCCTTCTCCCACTCCCCCTGCTTGTGTTCCTTCTCTCGCTGTGTCTCTCCCTGTCAAATAAATAAATAAAATCTTTTTTTTTTAAAAGATTTTGATAAAAAAATCTTTGTTTACCAAGTATGATGATAAAAATTTTAAATTATTTCAATTTCTATTCTGAAATTCTTTCCATGAATCCAAATGACAAGAATCAACCTGGTTCACTTAAATAGTGAAATTGTCTCTAGTGATAGTCTGCTGAATGAAGGCAGTGTTAAACACAATGGTGGTCATATTTTTAGTAACTTGCCCATTTTCCCCATACTTTAATCTTATCATCTTAATTACAAAAGAGGTAGACTTATCTTAAATCAATCTACATTTATTGGGAGACTTTTATTCAAAGTCCGTTTTGATCCATTTTGGAGAGTTGAAAACAGAGCCATACCCCTTGAATAATCAGAAATCAAATGAAAGAAAAACATAAAATGTAAATATAAGTGACTAAAATTGATAAACTCATAGAAAACAAAGTAAAGATATATATAAGGGTGTGTGTGTGTGTCTGTGTGTTTACACTAATTGGCAGAGGGCATGAACAGTGGAGGCTTGAGATTTATTATATATCAAGGAGGAAGGCTGACATTCATGTTGGATTGATGCTTCAATAATGTGTTTTATTGCTCTGTGACTTTCAAAGCACTAAAATGACAATATATTAATCAAGTGGCCACTGGGAAGTGATGAACTGTCAATTTTCAAATTTGGGAAAGACCTTAAAATCTATGATCAGGAACTTACATTTCACAAAGAGGCAAATTGGGAATTACAGCAGCATTGTGAGGAAGAGAAAGAGAGCATCAGTTTATTGAAAACTTTTGGACTGAAAAATAAAAATGCATCAAAGAGTACAACTTAATTCACACAAGAGAAACCTAGGACAGTTGTATAAACTAACAACTGGATCTCTTCTCTTTTACTTGTCATAAAATCTTTATTAGCTGAATTATCATAAGTATTTATTTTAGATTTGTTTACATTTAGTTTATATAGGAAATTGTGGCAGATTTTTTGCAAAAAAAAAAAAAAGACCATAACTATTCTATTTCTGATATCCACATCCCTTGTAATGGGGTTTTGGAGGTCCTTCTGTTATGATGTGGATTGTGTTACCCCACAATTTATATCTGGGTTGGCCCTATGAGCTGGTTTAACCAACCAAATTCAATGAAATGGATTGTATGCCAGTTTTGAACAGATCTCAATGGGCCTTGAATACTTCTTTTTCACTCTCCTGAAGAGGGTCCCAATATTTTAAAAGCCCTAATATAGTTCCTCTCACATTGAGGAGCTGATGTGTATGCTCAACAGAATACAGCAGAAGAGACAGCATCTGACCCTCTAGAGATAAGGGCATTTCAACTTCTGCTTTGGACTTTTGGAGTACTGATATAGGTAAGCCAGCTGCTGTATGGACACCCAGTCTTGCGGAGAGTTCAACACAGAGGGAAACCAACTTGCCAGCACCAGCTTAATAGTCACATGGATAAACTACCTTGAGAACAGATCCTCAAGACCCAGTTAGTCCTCAGAGGACTGCAGCTGCAGGTGACATCTGACTGCAACCTCATGAGGAACCCCCAAGCCATACCACCCAGCCAAGCTGCTCTTGAATTCCTGCACCACAGCAACTTGGTTGTGATTCCTTTTAAACCATTCATTATTTTATGTTTATTATGCAGCAATCTTTAATGACACTGTAACCAAGTAGGGTACATAGGGCTTTAGCTGCACTAGGAACTATGGTTTGTCCACAGTGGCAGAGGCAGTGGGTACATGAACAATACATTTAAATCTGTCTTGAGAAATAATTTATTGTTTATCTACCATGAGTGAATTTTGACTCTGTATTTTCCTGTGGGGGTTAATGTAGAGCATGAAATTAGCCATAATACCTGGCTTGCTAAAATGTAACACCGAGGCCGCTGGGGGCAAGGGAAGGTTTCGGAGAAGGGAGTAGACCTTTGGAAGGCCGGGCCTGCGGACCACTCTGCCGCTGGAATGCCCCGGGGAGTTACCTCCCCTGAAACTCTCTGCCCAAACAGCGGCCCTGTGATCTAAGATGTATGGATTGTCCCTTAGGCCATGTTTAGTAGCACAGACAGTTAGCATATCTTATTTTTCCCCGTGAGTCCTCCCAGGTTCACACATCACGTGCTTGAGAAACGGTGATAAGGATTTGTGATTATCCTGAAAGGCCAATAAAAGCGGGAGCAAAAGAAGAGCAAAGGGTCTTCCTCTCTGAGCGTTGACCCCCCTTGCCTTCTCCTCTCTTTCACGGCAAAGTTTGGAGTCATCTTTCATCCATTGGTACAGGGATTGCTGGCCATTCTCGGCATTCTCCCAATTTTTGGCCCCTCTTTCCCTCCCTTGACTTCCCAATTTTATTAGGTTAGATATTAATTTTGCTTGTACTTTATTTTAGGTATTATGTTTATATTTTAATAATAATTATATGATTTATTATTTGATTTGTCAGATTTAAATATCTTTTGAAATCTGGCTTATAAAAGAGGAATTTGGCGTACCTGCACAACTGCAAAAATTCTCGCCACCTTTGAATTCTCAAACTTCCTGAATTAGAGGAGTGCCGCATTGCCAATGCTTTGAACCATAGCATTACCATACTACTTATAATTCTTTTAGTCCTAGAGCTTTACAGCATTTTTGCTATATTTACTATCAATCTCTTATTTGGCCGAACTTTATTCCTTAATAGCTTTTTTAAGAAGACTCATGGAAACTGAGTTGTTGTATGATCAAAACATTTTATCGTGTCTTTAGACTTGAACGGCTGGCAACAAAGTCATTGGATCACAGTTCCTTAAGGATTTTAAAGGCATTGCTCTAATGTGTACTTTGGTATTCACTGCTCCATTAGGAAACTCTAAAGTCAACATGATTTATTTTATATCAAGAGGGAATTTAGTATTTTGGGTGAGCTACCAAAGGGTTCTTACTTTAATTTAATTTTTAAAAAATTGAATGCTCACTGAGTGCTGAGTGTTATTGTCATGTAACAGCTATTTGAGATGGTTATAATTCTTATTCCCATTTTATAAGATAGAAAAACTGTTCCCAATGCCACATGGGAAGTAAGTGACTCTATGGTCTCATTTTGAAAGTTAGAAGCAACTGAATGAAGAATAATATGTCAATATATGGGTGAAATAAGAGAGGGATACATGGCAGAATGTTAAATAAGCGAGTTGAAAGATTAAACTGAGAGCCTTCTCCAAAACATGCACTGAAAGGACAAAGTGATGAAAAGCATGGAGAGATGGAAAATACAACCCAGTTCCAAAGCTTGTCTAAAATTTCCAGCAGTTGCCTAATTAGACAAAACATGGATAATAGAAGGAATAAAATAAAGAATGATAGGAAAAGAAAATTTCTGAGCTGGGGAAACAAACAGGAGTCTTCAGAAGAGAGTCAAGCAAGAACACTGAAAAAAACACGTAACTAAAAATAGCCTAATAAAATGTATAACTACAAGGAAAAGAAAAAGTCCTAAAAGCATCCAGAATAAAAATGAAACAAAAGAAAACAAAACAATAGATTTGCAAGCAGTCACTCTAAAGCTTTCCAGTGGTTTCTCCCAGGAAGATTCTGGAAAACTAAAGACACCTTCATTTGTTATTTTTACTGTAAATGGACATTAATCTAGGGGTAAAAAATGGGTAAAAAAACTTAACTGTGGGAATCAAATGCTTATTGACCCTTTACCTTGTTTTATTTTTTCATAGCACTTATTGCCATCTTACATACATTAAAATTTACACATTTGTTAAATTTATTATTTATTACATATTTCTCTTCATGAGAATATAAACTCCATGAATAGAGATGTTTTTGTTTGTTCACTGATTACCCCCAATACTTAGAATAATGACCAAAACCAAGTATATTATCGATATTATTTAGAGCATAAATTCTTTACAGTGTCAAACGATTGGAAACTGCCTAAATGTTCACCAACAACATAATGGTTAAATGGTGTATAGTATATCCATATCAGGTACCAGTTAAATAGAGTGACATAGTCCAATATTATTAAATGCAAAACCACAAACCCATCTATAAGCATGTATATTGTCTAAAAAAAGAACTAATATGATATATTGTAAAATATTGTCCATAATTATCCAGTGGGACTGAAAGGTGGGTGGCAAACCAATAGTCAGTCCAATAGTATTTCATAAGACTTATTTTGTGCCAGGCAATATCCTAGAACAGGGGTGGAACGGGTTCTTACCATGAAGGTGATTACATTTGCATGGGTGGGGGATAATAATGTACAAGCATAAATAAGAGTGTTTTAATAAGTGGGGAGTGCTGCAAAGAACTTAAAATGGAGTTGTATGCTGGAGACTAACTTGGGAGACATTGGCGGCCTTGTACTGGTTGGTCGAGGACAGAGTCTCTGAAAGGGTAAAATTTAAGTTGAAACCTGGATATGAGAAGTAGGGTGGCATAAAGATCATGAAGATTTAGGAATTACCATTGGAAACAGAATAGAGCTGAAAAAGAAGAAAAAGAAAAAGAAAAATCGATCAGCAGAGGTAAGAGACCTGGATTGGGAATGTATATGGTAATGACTGACAGACAATGTGAAAACCAAATTATATGGAACAGAGTAAATGAAGGCGAGATGGCACTGGGTGGGGGTGGGATTCTCCAGTGGGGACAAGGTAAAATAGGTAGGCTAGGGCCTTTATCACTGAAGTATAATAGCAGAACATTAATGGAAGTATAAGTATAAAGTATACTGAAGTATAAGTATAATAACAGAGCATTAATGGAATATAAGGCAGAGTCATGATCTGATTTATGCTTTACAAAGTCGTGGTAGCATGGGAAGGATGATTAGCAGAGGATCAAGAGTGAGATCCAGGGGTACCTGGGTGACTCAGTCAGCTGGGGTGTCTGTCTTCAGCTCAGGTCATCATCCTGGGGTCCTGGGATTGAGCCCAGCATTGGGCTCTCTGCTCAGCGGAGAGTCAGCTTCTTCCTCTTCCTCTGCCCCCCTTCCCTTGGGTCATGCTCTCTTTTGATCTCTCTCTCAAATATATAAATAAAATATTTTTTTTGTTTGTTTTTAAAGAATGAGGGGCACCTGGGTGGCTCAGTTGGTTGGGCATCTGCCTTCAGCTCGGGTTATGATTCTAGGGTCCTGGGATCGAGCCCTGCGTTGGGCTCTCTGCTCAGCGGGGAGCCTGCTTCTCCCTCTCCCTCTGCAGCTCCACCTGCTTGTTCTCTCTCTCTCTCTCTCTATCAGATAGATAAATAAAATCTTTAGAAAAAAAAAAGAGTGAGATCCAGATACCAGTTACAATTGATGAAGTAGACCAGGTAAAAGATAATGTCTCTAAACAGTGGGGTCAGGACTAGGACTCCCACTTAACATATATACTTCAGTGATTTTTTGCTTTCTTTTCTGTCTTTCCTTCCTTCCTTCCTCCTTTACTCTTCTCTCTCTCTCTTCCTCTTCTGTAATGGACACATAAATTATGCCGTGATGGCTATCCACAAATATCTCAAAAATTCACATCATTCTCCATAAAGCCCCAGGGATAATTAGAAAAGTAACACTGATTGGCAACAGTACTGACTATTGCAGGCAGTTGGTTTGAAAATAGAGCTTTATTTCATACTATTTATACTGCTTTCGGGTATATTTGGAGCTTCCAGTGGGAGGTGCCCTCTTTGCAATATACCACTTGCAATCCATCACATGTACCGCAGCGGGAAGGGGCATCTGCATTTGTTGTGTGTTCAATGGCTCGTATAAAAAGCTGACCTAAGAGTGTTCCACAATATTTGGAGAAATACTGGTTATGCTCTAAAGTGTTTTCAAATAACAGTTTTCAGGTTCAGGGTAGAATTGGAAATGACTGAAATGTTTAGAAATCTCTCTGGACTATAGGGATTTTGCTATTTGTATCTGGTAGGAAAAGCTGTTCAATAGGGACACATTTGAGAGTGTTTGAAAGGAAACTCTAAAATCTGGTCTGCCAACATCTACTAAGGAAGCAGTTCAGGTTATGAAACTAGAAAATTACACTATGGATCTTAAAATACTTTCTTATATCCTACAGGAAACAAGAGAAGATTGACCCATTCAAAGGAGTATGATTGCAGCCCTAATTGGATTTCTAAGGTAAACACTTTATGAGCAGTTGGCATGCACATCATTTCAGGGCACACACACTCCTTAGTTCATATTTGATCCCCTCTGGGAGGGCCAGTGTGCCGGTGTGGCCAAAGGCTGAAGTGGTCTGGTGCACCACCACAGAGTTGCTATTTATGACACCACCAACCTATAGGTTAGCTTGTTTTTGTTAATCTCCCCCTGAGCTGTATTTCTTTTCCAGAGAAGGAAGGTTGCTCTAAGGATTAATGTATTGGATATTAGAAGTAGCTATGCTTATTAGCATAGTAGTATTCATGTAAAAGACAGTAAGTGAAAATAAATGATATCCAATTGAGAAACTTACCACATGAAAGGTGCCACTTCCCCATGGTCCTGAGAATAGAACGTGAATACATTGCTCACTGGTTACCAGGTAACCTAGAAACGAGTAGGAAATACTTGTGATAGTTGTAGCCTTGGATTACTACTTGCTAGGTAGTTTTGAACCAATACTTGACCATTCTAAACTTTGTGTCTTGATTACTAAAATGGCTGTGCTAATAATAGTTTGGCTATAGGCAGAAAATGTTTATTGCTGATTCAGCACAGAAAGTAAGTTCAGTTTAGGTGTGCTGTAACAGCATTCTGTCTGATTTGCCATTTGTCACTCTCAAAGTGTCCCATTTTTGATGACAAATAACACAGTTGACACAGTTTTCAAACCCTTCTTACTGATTTTGTTCAGGTTCTGTCACCTCTGTAAGCAGCCCACACTACTCAGGGGAAGGTGATTCTCCATCTCCAGAAGTGAGTTCAGCTCTCTCTGACCCACTGATTGATTTAAGGGCTCCTGCTACTCTCTCTCTTATCTGCACATGGCATTCTTCTGGGGACATTTTAAACCCAATGTTGGGCACATAATCCAAGTTGTCTGACTTAAAAGGAAAAATTTATTTCCTGGTTGGAGAAGGGAAGACTTTCAGATTTTCTTTGAAAACAAAAAGATATGGATATTGTCTGAATGGCTTATGGCATCTATCTTGCAACCATGAGGGTAGATAGCTTGAAGAGAAAGTTGACTCACAGAGAAGCAAAATAAGAGAATCCCTGGAGCCCTGTTCATGGCACACCTGACCACACTCTACCTTCTTAAGTTCTGCTTCTTCAGATAATAAATGTCTTTATTATTTATGTCAGTTTTAGGTAGTATTTTTAAAAATAAATTACAGCTAAAATAACCTAATAAATATACTCTCTTATATAGTTCCTCTAAGGATTAAATAAGATTATTCAAATCAAATTATTAGCACAATGTTAGGAATAGTATATGGTAATTTATTTGCTTATTTTTAGTATGACTGGGGGGATACTGCCACAGAGAATCTAAGTATAAGCAATCAGATACATAGAATTTTATAGTTTAGATTTGTCACTTTTTTTTTTTTTTTTTTTTTTGAGAGAGAGAACAAGCAGGGGAGGTTTGGGGGAGAGAGAGAATCCCAAACAGTCTCCACGCCCAGCATGAAGCCAGTTGTGGGCTTGATCCCACAACCCCCCTTCATGACCTGAGCCAAAATCAAAAGTCAGATGCTAAACTCCCTGAGCCACCCAAGCACCTCTATCACATTCTTCTTAAAATTAAATATGGCTCATTGTTTTTAGACAGATAAGATACTCTCTTCGAATCATAGATTAGGCAACCAATATCCAGGTAGAAGCTAATAGGCACTGAAATTTTCTTTATTTTGATCCAACTTCTCTTCAACATATCACACAATCTCTAACTTGGTTGAAAAGAACATGAAGTTAAACATCAATGGGCCCTAATAACTAATTGTGGTAGACATTTGTGTTTGAGCGAGCACGTACATGCGTGTCTTGACTCTCCTTATGCAGTCATCTCACTTCCAGTAATAACACTCAAAACACTGTGGGGAGAGAATCTATCCCTCTCCATTCTCCACCCCTGTGGTCAGGGAGGACTCCAGCCACGGGTTCCTCAGGTGGGACATGTGTTCAAAACCCAGCTGGAACTAGGACATACCTTTCTTCCTGGCCAGGAATGAACATGGGACTCAAGCCATGTCCGTAAAGATCAACCTGCATTAGAATCACCAGGCTTCTGCAGAAGTAACTGAAGAGACTGCTCTTGGTGTGAGAGCATGTGTGGCTAGAGTTGCTACTACCACAAGGGAGGTGGTGCTTCATACCACTGATTTAGCTGTCTCAGTCAAGCACTTCTGTAGCTGTCTTCCTCCTCCCCTCTTTGCTGTGTATCCATTGTCAGGCCTTCCCAACTCCCCAGTGTAATTATTTCATGCAAAAAGTGAATGTTGAATGAATCTTATCTACTAGGCTCAGCACTGGGATACACGGCTGAGCAAAGACTCTGCCCTTGAGGACTCCTCACCATTTGCAAAGACAATGAAAATACCATGGCCCCTGAACACTGTATTTCAAATTGCTCAAATATTCGTCATTTTATCAACAATCCTTTTTACAATACATTCAAAGGAGTTGCATGCACATATATATGTAGAATAAGTTACTGTAGAAAAAGTTATGAATTTGGTAATTGAATTATAAAACCATTTGAAAGCTAGTATTAGATTCATCACCTCTCCAACTTTTTCACACAGCACACCTAGTTCAGAATTAACAAGGAGCTTTAGGATTTCTAAGTCAGCAGATAAGGATCAAGCTATCCAGATGTTATTTGTGCCACTGCAGGAAGAACGTGTCCTCCACGGGAGTGAGGAGGCTTGAGTGCATTTCTCAATGAAAATGCCCATGCACACCAATACCTAGAAGGAAGCTAGTAGACTTTGAACTTATGAAGACTTTACCAATTTATCCAAAGACAGAATTGCTGAATGTATGCACCTTTTGAGATTTTGATTAAAATCAACAAGTGCAAAAAACCAAAAACAGCAAAAACAAACAAACAAACAAAACCCCTAAAACCTCCCTGTCCCTCACTTTATTTTCCATTTATTGGAGAAGGAAGATCAGAGACTCATCAGCAGAAGAGAGTCTGAATCAGTTCTGTGTTATCATAACAGGATGGCTGACAACTCGACAGGGGAAAGATAATTTGTTAAGACCTAAGCCAAGAAGCTTTGCCCGCCAAGCTCAAACCTTTAGAAATGTTAATTTTCACAAGAAGAATAGCAAGATTGTTTTATTTCCAGGAGGAGGGTGATGGGTAGTCTATTCTGATTTTAAGTATACAAGGTAGGGTGTCATATGTCCCTGAACTCTCAATGTAAATGAGCTCTGGATTGGGCTGCCCCTGCCTTGCCTACAGTAGGGAAAACTGTTGAAAGATGAGAAAAAGGGCAGGAATTAAGACTGGAGATTTTGCCAGAGGGAAAGCAGACAGAGAAAGAGATGATCTGATTATGCATTCAGGGATGACAGGTGAACCTCCACAAGTTCAGAGGTTTAGTTCAGATATCCATCTCAACATTTAGCGGCTCGTTTGAAGCTTTGCCAAGCACAAGGGAATATATTCTGTGTCAGAAAGTGTTGACAATCTCTCAGGATCAGTGGTGCTAACCATTAGGCCTCTTGCTTCTTCTTATATTTCTCCTCACTCCATCTCAAGAACAAAAAGGGTCACCAAGACTGCATATTGTAGTTAAAGTTCCCTTTTACCGCATAATTTCCTATCACTGGGACTCTCGGGGATTCTAAAATAGAATGCAATTTGATTACATAAAGGAACATTATTACTATTTAAAATTCTCAGGACCCAATCAGAGAAATCATGATCAGAAATGTTGGGTAAAAGTTAAAATATCAATGTCCTAATTTTATGGAAGGTTTTACTGGCCTTATTTGTTTTTAAAGAATGTACGATAAATTAGTAAATAGTTAAATCATCTCCTTTTTGTTGTTTGGCTCTTCCAATTTTATTGTTGAAAAAATAAAGTTTTTATTGTTGTTTGACAGTACAAATTAATCTTAACATCACAGGCTACATGATTCTTACCACTGCCAGCACTCAGCTAAGAATCTTATAGTCACTATCTCATTTGTCAGTTTGGCAGATTAAAAAACAACAAACAGAGCAAACAAAATTCCCACACAAAACAAATTCCAACAGAAACAAGTCTAATCCTGTCTGCTGCTAAAATGAATAATTATCTCTATATGCTTACTATACAAATTGTGATCTACAGATCCATCTTATCAGCATCACTGGAAGCTTGTTAGAAATACACAATCTCAGGACCCACCTCAAATCTATTTATGAGATTCTGTATTTTAGCAAGTTCCCAGGTGATTCCTGTGCACATTAAATTTGAGAAGAAATGTTCTTCACTACATTGTCATTTTTTCTTGATAATGAAATTTGATTGCCACATCTCAAAGTTTTTAAGAGTAGAAACCTATTGCTCTTTTTCGTGGCGCCTCAGAGGCGGTAGGCTGCTTCAGGATGAAGCTGAACATCTCTTTCCCAGCTACTGGCCGCCAGAAACTCATTGAAGTGGACGATGAACGCAAACTTCGTACCCTTTATGAGAAGCGTATGGCCACAGAAGTTGCTGCTGATGCTCTGGGTGAAGAATGGAAGGGTTATGTGGTCCGAATCAGTGGTGGCAATGACAAACAAGGCTTCCCCATGAAGCAGGGTGTCTTGACCCATGGCCGTGTCCGCCTGCTGCTGAGTAAGGGGCATTCCTGCTATAGACCAAGGCGGACTGGAGAGAGAAAGCGCAAATCTGTTCGGGGTTGCATTGTGGATGCCAATCTCAGCGTTCTCAACTTGGTCATTGTAAAAAAAGGGGAGAAGGATATTCCTGGACTCACTGATACTACTGTGCCTCGTCGCCTGGGGCCCAAAAGAGCCAGCAGAATCCGCAAACTTTTCAATCTCTCTAAAGAAGCTGATGTCCGCCAGTATGTTGTGAGAAAGCCCCTAAACAAAGAAGGGAAGAAACCTAGAACGAAAGCGCCTAAGATTCAGCGTCTTGTCACTCCACGAGTCCTCCAGCACAAATGGCGGCGTATTGCTTTGAAGAAGCAGCGCACTAAGAAAAATAAGGAAGAGGCTGCAGAATATGCTAAACTTTTGGTCAAGAGAATGAAGGAGGCCAAAGAAAAACTCCAGGAACAGATTGCCAAGAGACGGAGGCTGTCCTCTCTGAGAACTTCTACCTCTGAGTGCAGTCAAAAATGAGATTTTCTATGAGTGACAAATAAATACGATCAGACATCAAAAAAAAAAAGAGTAGAAACCTATTTCTTTTTAATTTAAATTAAAATATCATTTTTCTGATTATAAGAGTACTTATGCCAGTTAAAAATAAAAATAAAAACATCCATGCATTTATAATGAATATATAATATTTCATAATCTTATTTGTTGAAAATGATCTGTTAAGAGCATAAAATAAACAATCAAAAGAATAACTACTTTCACCACCCAACTAAAGCAAAACATAGTTAAATCATTTATTTAAATGGTTATCTTAGGAGAAATCATAACCCATTCATAACACTTAGGATCTTGTTTAATTTTAAACAAATATTGTAATATCTGGGCCTTTTCCTAAATGAAATTTCAATAAAGCAGTTTTTTAAAGCTCTAAGGAGGGGGATAATGTCTAATCCTTTGAGTTTCTGTTCTCAGATAGTTTATATACACTTTATTCCACAAGCTGCTCTTTGTTTCCCATCTCTTCTAATGTATTCTCCTTGTCTACCTCCCCTGTACCTAAATCTACTGATACTTAGCACAGGCAGAAATCATCAAGTGACAGCTTGTTGGAATTTGCTACATAAAAAATTACAATATCAAAGCATAACTAAAGTGAGTATCAGATGTCAAAACTACAATGTTTATGAGAAATAAAATAATGCTATTTTATATGGTAATATAAATAAAAAGCATGGGTATTCCAACGGGCAAAATATATTAACATATTTATTTTCAAATACAAATGGTAAGCATAGGCAAATCATATTTCATCTTAAAAGAATCAAACAAATGCAGCACCATTTTTCATGTATTAGTTGGGGATTTAAAAGAATTAAATAAATGGAAAGAGTATGAGGAAATGTCACTCTCATACTTATAATGAGTGGTAAATTGGTATATTTCTACAGTGTAATTGGGTGATACATATCAAAACCCTTATAATAGGTACAGATATTTACAGATAAATTCTTTCCAAAAATTATGCTAAAATAATTACAATTTGTGAAAATTTTATAAAGATTTTTATTAAGGTAGCTCTTATAACATACAACTAAAAGACAATGTAGATGCCCAACAATTTTGGATTTCTAAACAAATTATAATAGAGTCATAAAACAGAATGATGAAAAGTCATTGAAATTATACTTTAAAAAGATATTATTTTATAATAATACCCATCGGGTGGAGAAAAAGAAATCATGACACATTCCTTGAGTGAAAATATAATATTGTTTTGAGCTTCCTTTTATTTTGTAAACTTTGACATTTGGCAATTTTATAACTGGTAAGTTTTTCTAGCCACCCATTCTTTTTCCAACTGAAAAGGGGTGATTTCAGTAGGAATGAGATGTCCACCAAGGGATATATGTTATTCATTTCATATTATGGAGGTTACAGTGTAGTATCTAATACAGTGTTTTAAAAATATTAGAGGGGTGTGGGGAGAGGAGTTTCACTTCATGATGATATTGGACATTTGTCCCTTCATATCCAAATCAGCATCTGAGGCCACAGCCTGGTATCAAGTCAACCGTCATCAGTTCTTCAAACCCTGAGAAGACTGGATTATCAATCAAAACCACACAGTCCACAAAATTTCATGCTATTACAGGGCAGACTACAATCTCTCCCCATCCCTTCACTTATTATTAATCCTTTCACTCTGTGCACAAATGAATCACTAACAAGGTATAGAGTAAACAGTCTGTCTTCAATTATCTATCTACCTATTTATCTATCTGTTATCTATCTATCAATTAACTGATGGCTTTAATTTTGGAGGCTATCATTCATTACTTTCTTCATTGTCTCTGACTTAGGCCACAAGCTGAGAAAATGGGGGATAGATGTGTGTATATTCTAAAGTGGGTCGTAAACGTATCAAGGCAGTATAATAAGCATTGTCCATCCTTACCTCATAAAAGAGGATGTTACGGGCTTATTGGAGAAGAAGATTCTTTAATAGGATTTTGTGAGAGTAGTTTTCCACCACCTCAACTGTCAAGACAATTTGGTGGAGTGGGGGGGTTGGGTGGGCAGGGGGTAGGTGGGTGCAAGAGAATCTCTTGGAGGATGGGGAAAGGCAAAAAAAACAGAAGACAGCATCACTTAGAACTATAGGTTAAATATTTGTTGAGCTGCGGGAAATTTCAGGTCTGAATTATGCTGTTAACGGAAAGACATGTTTAAAAAGTTCTTTTTTTTTTTTTTAAAGATTTTACTTATTAGAGAGAGAGAGAGTCAGTGCACAAGCAGGGGGAGCGGCAGGCAGAGGGAGAAACAGGCTCCCCACTGAGCAAGGAGCCCGATGTGGGACTCCATCCCAGGACCCTGGGATTCCAGGAGCTGAAGGCAGACGCTTAACCGACTGAGACACCCAGGCGTCCTGTAAAAAAAGTTCTTGAGAGGACTTGACATATGACAAGGGATGGACTGAAGCGGTCACTAAGCAAAGCAGGAAGAAAGAGGGAGGGAATGGAAAGGCTCTACGTATATTTTTATCATTTGGCTGGATGTGGATGAATGAGGGCCGATAAGCTAAAAAAAAAGCTGAATAGTTGTGAGTCCCGTGAAAGACTCCACGTAAGAGGCCTGCTTTCCTGGATGAGGAGGACTGAGCAGAAAGAGGTAGCGGCTTTGGGAAAGTCCTGGAAAGCAACCATATAGTGCCGCCTGCAACAGGGAGGCAACTGTACAGTGAGCAGCCCCTTCCTCACCTCCTGGGTCATAAATAACTTGCTGGAGCACCTTCCATGACAGAGGATGTTTTATAGTCATGGAATACTCACCAGCTAAGTAAACAAGCCTGTAACTTCTTCCCTCTAATCTCTCCTCCCCCTTCTCTGACCCTAAGAAGAAAGAGGGAGCGGTGGAGAATGAAATACAGACCCAAATTACCTTCTACACTGGCCATTGAGCCACTGATCATTTCAAATGTGAAGGGCAGACAAATTTTTAATGTGGTTGTGAGATTAAAATTTTTATTTAGATGAGACTGAACTTCTGAACACCCTGAAAATGAAACAGTTGAAAGACTCTTCCAAGAGGTGAACATTACTTAAAGTCTGTGGAGTCATCCCGAGTTGTGTCTGCAGCAAGAAAAGGAGATCTAGTAAATCACCTTGAAGACATTTGTAGGAGAGAGAGAAAAAAATACTGTTTCTTGACTGCACCCTAATGAGTTCAGCCAACTCAGCCAAACTGCTTATACACGTGTTAAATATATGGGGCCATTCCTTGCAAATATGCTTTACACAAATTACTTTGTTTTAAGAGTACGCCAAAACCTTCCAAATACATCTCGTACAGCAGAATGTAAAATAAGGTATTTCCTGTCAAATATAACTTTCAGGAACTTCAAACACATTAATCCATCAACAAATAGGTATCGCACATTCATTCATCTAAATATATATTGAGTACTGCAAATAGGCACTAGAACTATAAATATGGGCCTTGAAAGTGTTACATTTTGTGTTTCATAATAAGCCTTAATGCTCTTAATACAAAGGAAAAAAAAGAAAATATTTGAGAATGTTCCACTTTTAAACATTATGTTGGTTGTTTAGGCAGGTAAAGATGATTAAAGAGCTCTTGCTAACCTCACCATTAGAATAATAAGGATAATTTTTTTTATTACCATTTATCAGTGTTTTATTTTTCTTTTATTTTTTATTTTTTAAAGATTTTATTTATTTATTCATGAGAGACAGAGAGAGAGAGAGGCACAGGGAGAAGCAGGCTCCCAAGGAGCAGGGAGCCCGATGCGGGACTCGATCCCAGCACCCTGGGATCATGACCTGAGCCGAAGGCAGACGCTTAACCATCTGAACCACCCAGGCGCCCAAGGATAATTTTTTTTTATTCTACAGAAGCTTTGATCACACATTCTCTCAACCACCGTTCCCTTCAATCCTGCGCATCCCCCTTTCAATAATAAGTTCAAATGTCTTAATAGTGGGAAGGGCAAAGGATCTAAAGTCAGAAGTCTGAGATCTGTGTCTTGGGTCTTCTCCTTACTCATCATACTAGCTACTCATTTAACATCTCTGAGTCCCATTTTACTTTTCACATGGACCTTCTTTAACAGTTGTTGTGAATATAAAATAAGCTTTTGAAAATAATTTATAGGCTATAATGTCCATGTATTAACATTTGAAAACTTCCAGAATTAAATCAGTCACTTCTCTATAACACCTTGCATCTAGGTGTACTTTAGCACTTTTTGCTATTATGTTTTTTGTATCTTTCTCCCCCATGAGATAATGAATTCCTAAAAAGGAATACTTGTTCTCATTCATCTTTGTAGGCCAAGCCACAGCATGGCCCACAGTGGATGCAAGATTCACTAAAGAATATTTGAAATTAGGGGGATAAGGCTAAGACGTTCCATCATAGCCATATTAATTAGAAGCCTAAAATAAATGTAATATAATGTAATATAACTTTTTACAATAATTTACAAGTTGTAGTGATGTAGAAGGAGTAAATCAGCTGGTTACAGGGATGTTTTAGATCCTTAGGAAAAATGAGTAAGCATGGAGCCAAAATTGTAGTATGTTTGATCTTTAAAATAAATTAGATTAAAGGTCTGTGTGAAAAAAAGAAAGCATGAATTTCCCTCCTCCTCATATACCAAGAGACTGGACTTCTAATAGGGGATTGAACGACTGTAGCAGTTTAATTAATTTCTGTCTGATGCTCTCTTCATCTAAAATGGTGGTAAAATCTTTTTTGATCCATTTCATAGGATGTTGAAGATAAAAAGAAGTTATACAGATGAGAAGTTTGGAGTTTTGTTTTTGGGGGGTTTTTTGTTCTCTTTTGTTCTTTTTTTTTTTTTAGAAAGGCCTTCTAATTTCTAATTCTATGCTCTTTCCACATCTGTGACATTTGAGTTATTGTTTTAATTTGTGCTTCCTTGAGGGCACTGGCCCGTGGGTGATCCTGACCGAGGAAATTTGTTTTCTGCATGGTTTCTCTTTGGTTTTGGTGAAGCTGCTGAGCTGGGCGCCAGTCCCATACCGCCGAGCATCTGTCCCAGCGCAGGAAGACCTGTGCTTCTCCTGGGGCCAGAGTTTTGCCATTCCTGAAGAATGGCTGCCCTTTGGAAACCCCTCCTCCAGATGCTGTCCTTCCCACTCCCTCACACTGCCATCGTGGCTGCCGTTGCCAGTGCCGAGGGCGACAGCTACTCCCCGTGGTGCTCCTGGCCTAAGGACCCCAGGCAAGACTTATTCCCCTTCCTGTGGCAGTCTCACCCTCCTGCTTCTCCAGGTTGACTGAGGTCTTAGTCCTTACCTTTCTGGTCCTGCCGGTGAAAGAAGAGCAGGAATGCCCTCCAGGAGCTCATTGCTCCGCTGCTGCCGACTGCCTGTTTTCTGTGTGTCTCCACTACTTGTTAACATTGCTTGAGTCCTACCTAATCAATAATCAGGGAATTTCAAAAGGATTTTGGTCCGTCGGTACCCTTGACCTGGGTCTTGCTTATCATGTTCTGTTGATTTCCATCCCCTTGATCCTTCAAACTCAGTAGTGTTCCTGGGGTCTACAATCATTCCCAGGACCTCCAGTGAGGACTGGTGATCTCACTGTGAAGGTTGGCTTTACAACTCAGCCTGGGTGTCCTTCTACACTCGCCTGGGGGCCAGTGGAGAGCCCACAACGTTTCTGGCACGTCGGTGGCTCTTGGAACATATTCAAGTTTCCCTCTACTGTATTGTTTACAGGATTGGTGAGAAGTGCATGGCACACGATCAAGGGTCTGTCCTCAAGCCTCCCTCTCTTCCCCATAAACAAGTCTTGACATTTAAAAAACAGAAAACTCCTGCTTGAATTTCATTCCTTTTCAAGGTGTTGGGAAAGACTGCCCTTGATAGCATGCACTGCATTTGCACACTAAGTACTTCAGAATCTGTCCAGATGCTCCACATGTCCCGTAATCAGCTAACTGAAACCTCTCTTGTGTTTGCAACACTGAGAACTCATCTGGACCCTTGCCATGCCCAGACTTACAATAAACATGATCAACTTCTTTTGTTGCGGTTTGTTCTCCTACATACCAGTTTAAATAAGCCCTTCAAGACTGTATCAAATGTTCTTTAATTCACTCAATATAGCAAGGCTACTTTCTTTCAATTTTTTGTTACTTTAAAGAATACATAAGAAAGGATTTTTTTTCTTTTAAATATTACAAATAGAAAGCAAGCTTCAAGAATAGGGAAAGAATCTGGCTGCTTAACAAGAGTAGCTGTGGTCACAAATACAGGGATTCTACATTAAGGGTGGAGGATTTTTTTTTTTTTTTAAGTAGAAACAAGTCTTTTGTAATTTCTCTTGGCCTTCTCCTCTGGCAGTGCTTTTAGAAGAATTAATGAGATATGATCTGGAAATCACTTTGTGCTCTTTAGAGAAATGCTATGAAAATTTAAGGTAACGGTATGAGGAGTCATTATATTTAGAGGCAGGTCATTATTCGAAGGACTGGGAAACTTAACTCTAACTCATAGTGATTGGAATATTTGTGGAAATTTTGGAATGACTGACGTCCAATTCTAAATGAAATCATCATTGTTGTCAATATCCTTGGAAAACATCATCAAACAATAGTCCTTGCTCTGAGGTAAGTGTCTTATAAACCTAATCATAGTCATTTTCCCACAGGAGAAAATATAAAATAGTTTGCTTTAGGCACCAGTGAAACATTTCCATCGAGAGCTTTTAGTTTACTTTACAATTCACAGAGGTGTTTTACTACCATGCCCAGTCCACAACTCGCTTAACTAGCTTTTCAGTGTCATAAACCTAAGGCTATGCTGGGTTAATTTTCCTCTTTGTCCACCTGATCAGCCAGCCTTTTTTTTTTTTTTTTTTTTCCCTTAAAACTGACAGCAAGATGACTGATTACAGCCAACTACAAGGCCCCTTTTCAAATGCATGACCTTTTTTGGAATCAAGTTAGAAATTCAGAGGACATGAAGAAATCACTGTACATTAATAAAGGAAAATAGTTCAACACCCACTGACCAGTTGAGCAAATCATCATCATTTTCACTTGCTCCTAGACATCATTTGCAATGGATATTCTTTCAATTACAGAGAAAATTAACTACCTCACAAGAACCAAATTAAGAAGTACAGTGCAATGAGCTGGGAAGGCCTTTATGAATGGTATGGCAACCTGATGAGTGACAATTTCACATTTAATTACAACGGTCTATAATTTATAAGTCTCCCTCTCTTTCACATTAAGCCACCTGGTAGGGTTTCCAGCTGAGAAAGTTATATGCTGGGAGAAAGCTCTGCCTAAGGCAATTTTATCATATCTCTGTGACAAAGATATAGACAAAGGCACTGTAACAAGTGGCAGTGACTTTTACATTGCTCCGAGTAGACATGTGTCTTAGAGCAGAGTTTTCAACTACAGCGCCACACCTGTGTTTTTATTTTTTATTTTTTTATTGCACACCTGTGGTTTTGATTACATGCCCTTCCTCAGGATAGTCTTTAGGTCTGGCAAGTTAGGCACAAAGAACTAAGTGGAGAGTATCTCTTAATCTTCTCCTCTGCTTATACTGGATGGAATATCTTCCTTCAGGGTCAAACACATTATCCCCAGAACAAGTTTGAATTTTGGTGGAGTAGGGGTACCAGAGGACCCCGAGGGAGTTTAGTTTTGAAAGGGATGGTTTGCAGGACTAGACAGGATCTGGGGGATTCCCTGGAGGAAAGGTAGTGCACTTGATAGGCACACGGTCTCTATCTTGTGCTCCAGACTATTCAAATCATCGTGAGGAATCTTAGGGAATCAAATGTCTCAAATCTTCTAGAAGAGTTTGAGTACTTCTTGGCATGTATTTTTAAAGTGTCTTTTAACAAAGAGCAGTAACACTGGGAAAGGGACACATGCAGATGTTTGTTAAATTGGCACAGCCTCTCTGCCTCCATCCCTCACACCATCTCGCTGTTTTTACTGTCCTCAACTCCATCAGAAGATTTTTCATTTTGGAAATAGAAAAGCACATCTCACCATTCAAGAAGTCATGTAGCACAGTAGGAACACCATTTTAAAAATTAAACATGAATTTCTGTTGCTGGAGTGGTGGGGGGTGGGAGGGATGGGGTGGCTGGGTGATAGACATTGGGGAGGGTATGTGCTATGGTGAGCGCTGTGAATTGTGCAAGACTGTTGAATCACAGATCTGTACCTCTGAAACAAATAATGCAACATATGTTAAGGAAAAAGAAAAAGAAGAAGATAGCAGGAGGGGAAGAATGAAGGGGAGTAAGTCGGACGGGGAGACGAACCATGAGAGAGGAGAGACTCTGAAAAACACACTGAGGGTTCTAGAGGGGAGGAGGTGGGGGGATGGGTTAGCCTGGTGATGGGTATTAAAGAGGGCACGTTCTGCATGGAGCACTGGGTGTTATGCACAAATAATGAATCATGGAACACTACATCAAAAACTAATGATGTAATATATGGTGATTAACATAACAATAAAAAAATAAAAAAATAAAATATAATAACTTTTAATAGGCTATAACTCTAAAGGGTTTTTAATTCAATTGAAAAAAAAACCCTGTGTTTTAAGATAAAGGCCAGCAGAATATTTAATGAAACACTGAACACATTAAAAGTCAGGAAAACTATTCAATGCCCAGTATCAACATCATTATTTAACGTCATACAGGAACTACTGGAACGGCAAGACGTTGCAACTAGCAAAGTAAAGAAATAATGTATAACATATAAGAAAAGATAAGGAAAACCTCATTTTTGCACAGGTTACATAATTGCAAGGATTTTTTTTCTTACAACAGAATCATCCCTCAAGAAGTTTAAGCCTTGCATTATCTATTCTGGGGGCTTTCACAGTGTCCACACTAAAAGGGTCAAGTACTATGAGTAACACAGGGTTTGGTACATTGAGGAGTTCATTTTAACTAACATACTTAGGCAGATGGGCTGAAAATTCTTCCCTGGAAGGGAAGCAAGATGGCTTCCTAGGCATGAAGTCACTGTGCCAGTGTCCACCTAGGTCCCTGGTACTAACCACTCAACATATTTACTCTAATCTATGTCAGGCACTAAGCATTCTACCTCACTCACCTCTCTGGCCACACTCATTTTTCCTTTGTTCCCCAAACAGACCTGTCTCTTTCCTGCCTGAAGCCTTTATATACGCTTTCTACTAGCTGGTAACCTATAACTCTCCCCCACCCTTCCTTTAATTAGAATTTCTCATCATTAAACTCACAACCTTGATGTTATTTCCTCAGGGAACCCTAAATCCTTGAGACCAGTAGAGGTGCTTCAGGTAAGATATTCATAGCATTATGTAGTTGTCCTTCATAACAATTATTTGAATTGGAATTATAGTGTAATTTGATGTCCAGTATCTGTCTCCCTTCCTCCCTACTTTTCTCCATCTTCATGAGTTCATGATTGGTAGTGGCTGCCATCGAAAACCCAGGTGTTGCCCATCCCCTGTTTTACCACAGGCATATTTGGTGAATGAATGATTTCCATTACTAGAGATCTCTTTTTAGAAATCTATTCTTCCCCCAGAAGAAAACAAACAAACAAAAAATTTGCTCTTCATATTAACTTCTTTCTCTTCAGTCAAAAAGTAACCTTTGACTCCTTCAAAGAACTCGCTCTCCCAAAACAAGCTTCTAAATTTTTGAAGTTTTCATGCCCTCAGTATTTTCTCTTCATACTGAACATCATTCACTTATTCATGAGAAAAGGATTTATCAAACATCTGCTCAGACTCTGTACGCATTCCAGGACTTTTCCTCACTCCTCATATGACAGTATGGTTTCCAGGCCCTCATCTCAATGCCAGTGTGGAGAGGTCTTCAGAACACAGTGTTTCTACCCCTTATCCTCCAGGCTGTGTTCCATTACTCCTGTTTTTTTTTTTTTTTTCCCTTTCTTTACTCTGCACTTTATCTAGTTTCTGCAGTTAGAGAAACACACTCATCAATGCGCTTCTTGATCTATCTCAGTATTCCCCAAATTTGAGTCTGTCTCCCAGTGGGTATCTGCTGTTTATTAGTGGGAAGATGGTGGTTCAATTGCAAGAATTATGTAAATTATGGATTTGAGATAGAGCATAAAACAAACATATTAATACTTAGAAATCTTTTCACATAACTTTTGTTCCCAAAGGAAAGTAAAAACCATTGGAAGCTCTAATATAATATAATATAATATAATATAATATAATATAATATAATATTCTAGGTGTTTTCTTTCAAAATGAATATTATGAAGAAACTATCCTTTTTACCTAAGGATAAAAAAGGTAAGAACTAGAATAGGGAAGTCATTCTACATATAACATGGACAAAATAAATAAAGAGCTTGAAAAGTCAGTAAGAAATGTGCAGAACCAACATAAAGAAAGCTTTCAATGGACTATAAAAGTAAAAACAAAAACAAAAACAAAAAAACAAACAATAAAAAAACAACAAACAGCCCAAACATAATGAATGAAACATATGATAACAAAGTAAAAGTTAAAATGATAAACTGGAAAAAGGTTTAAGTTGATTTCAAAATTTAAGAGTTGATTTTGGGGATGCCTGGGTGGCCCAGTTGGTTAAGCGACTGCCTTCGGCTCAGGTCATGATCCTGGAGTCCCAGGATCGAGTCCTGCATTAGGCTCCCCGCATAACGGGGAGTCTGCTTCTCCCTCTGACTCTCCCCCCTCTCATGTGCTCTTTCTCTCTCTCTCATTCTCTCTCTCAAAATAAGTGAATAAAAATCTTTAAAAAAAAAAATCAAAATCTTTGATTTTGGGCAAAACTGAGCTGAAACCTACTGTTGGTGTATCCATAAGTATAGCAAATAGCCTTTAGTAAGATTTAAAAATTAATATCTAAAACTTTGTGGAATTTGTTCTCCTGCAAATAATGTGCGCTTTTTGTTGTTTTGGTCTCTGTGACCCTCTGCCCCAAGGGTTTCATCAAAACCATTGGTTTAAAAGTAAACTCTTTACTAGGGACAAGGTAACTTGGAGGATGGTCGCAGACTAGACATCTGCTCTGAATAGCAGGGCTGAAAGATAAAATTTCTTCCCTGCCCAATCTTCCATCTTTTTTTTTTTTTTTTTTTTTTGATCTTGGGACATCTTGGGGAGACTCTTGGAGAACAAAACAACAGCAAGTGCTTGTCTGAGGGGATGCTAAAGAGTTAGGACACGATGCAGTGTGCTACATGATTTATGTCCCTGCTCTGACTTGAAGCGCAGAGCATGCTAAGTGAGAGGTATTCATCAAGGTCAAATTTTTGAGGATCTCTGCATGAGCAATGAGGAGTAAGGCTATGCAGTATGGGAATGGTGGAGGTGGGGGGAGTTGGAAGAGGAAAAAAAGAAAGAAACAGTAAGAAGTCACAGTGTCTTTAAAGGCCTACTCATTTTTTTTTTTCTTTTGTTGATCTGAACACAGTAGGATGTAAACTACTCTATTTTTCTGAATTCTCCTTTCAATTTCATTTTAAGTATACTGTTCTTCCCCTGGTCCAGAATGGAATTTTGGATACGTCCCATAGCTTTCTGATTTATTGTACTTGAAGGCCGTTCTCAGTTCAGTAAATAAATTAAAATATCAGTAATAAATTTTTTCCTCTTCATACTGCAATCACCATTCTTTCATAGACTGGAAATGAGAAATCACTGCTGATTATATTACTTGTCCCACCTGGGTAATTTACCATTCACTTGTACAATGTGAGTATTCTTAATTTCTGTTTTATTTATTTGTTTAGTATTCATTTTTTTTTGAAAGAGGAGTACAGAGAAATTTATTATTTAAATATTGATTTTACAGCCACTTCACCCAAAGATGATGTTAACAGGTTCAAGGTATATGAAGGTGGTCTTCATGGAAAAAATCATGCAAATGATGATTAAGATCGACTCTTGGTTTAAAGATGTTCTCTGCTACCAACAGTAGGAGTTTTGTGTGGGGGACTGATGTTTGAGGCAGGACATGGTAAGACCACACTCAGCCACAGCTCTGATAGAGGACAGGAAGGAGGAGTGAGTGAGCCCCAGTATCATGGGTAGAAACAACAATGTAGAGAGGAGAAGAAGGCCAATTTCAGAAGAGCTCAGAGCCAGAGAGTCCCTAAGGCTCACCCTCAACATCTTCTCTTATCTATCGTCATCTTTGTTTTTAGGAGTTGTGTTGTGTTGTGTTTGCTTTGAACTCATGTTGCAAAATCCCTAACTTTTTGCCTCTCAGCAAAAGATTTCTGCTGGGGAAGGAATGTCAGTATGGGCACCATGTGCTCCTTGGACTTGGCCCACTCTCTGACCAAGAGGCAGTATCCTACGGGACAACCCAGGGTCAGCAAGATATGAGTGTGACCTAGCTAGAATCCACTGAAAACTCCTTACCCACATACAGTGCTGGCCCCTGCTCCAGGAATAGTATCCACCTCACATTCTCTCCAGAAAGATATCAAATGTTAAATGAGTGTTTGTCAAACTTGTTTTATTTTATTTTATTTTTTTTTAAAGATTTTATTTATTTATTTGAGAGAGCGAGAATGAGAGAGAGAGAGCACATGAGAGGGGGGAGGGTCAGAGGGAGAAGCAGACTCCCTGCTGAGCAGGGAGCCCGATGTGGGACTCGATCCCGGGACTCCAGGATCATGACCTGAGCCGAAGGCAGTCGCTTAACCAACTGAGCCACCCAGGCGCCCCGTGTCAAACTTGTTTTAGCAGTAGAACCTTTTTTGGTTCTTACTCAGAACCCCCCTCTATGTGATGAGTTGGATGAAAGATTTTTGAGGTAGCTTTGGAGGGCAGGCTCTGCTGTTGGGCTAAACTGCTGAGCTCTTGTTTTGCTGAGGGAGAGATATGTTCAGCTGAAGGCAAAGCTGAATCACTCAGAACAATAGACAGGATTTTTATTTTAAGAGGTCTTTGGAATGCAGACAAAGAGCCAAGGGATAAGGCCCTTAGCAGGGGAGAGGAACTTGGGGGAAGTGAAGTCTTTGGGTCCTCAGCCCAAACTAGGGCAGAACATCATGACAAATCTTCATTTGTAAATATAAACAATTAAGAGAAACTCACTACTTATTCAAGAAATATCAACATTTGGAGCAAATGGTTCCCACCAAAACAATAAATGTAGAAGGGAATTTTTTAAGGTCTCATTAGCATTTTCAATGAAATTGGAACACTAATAAAAGGATCCTGTAATAAAAATGTAAAACTGAAGAGGAGATAGTTCCTGAATACTAAAAAACTTCACAAAACCCTCAAAATATGATTTTTGAAATGAACAAATCTCAAGAGAGAAACAGAGTTTAAAAACAATGGTTAGAGTTGAACACATGACATTTTAAATTAGATGAAGAAATAGGGGGTTTCTTCAAGAAAGCAGGGGAAATTATAAAAGAGAAATAAATTATAAATGACACGAATATACATGAGATCTAGTAATCTTAAAATAAAAGGTACAGATGGAAAAATGGTAGCAGAGTAGTTTTCAAAAAAAAAAAAGAAAAATGATAACTTTCCCATTCTAAAGAATGACTTGGGTTTCCATACTCCAAAGACTTCTTCCTTTCAAAGATAACTGTATGTGCATGTTTATTTATTCATTAATTCACTTATTCATATACTAATTGGTTTAACCAACATTTACTGAAAAATAATGCTTAAGGTCATTAGGCTTATAACATTTTAAAACGTATATCTCTTGCCTCAAAGAAACTGATGATGTGAGGATACCCCATAGCTGTAAGTATGAAATGTGCAGCTCAGAGGTGAATGAATATCCAGCTCGATAAACCTTCATTTCCTTCTATATTTTTTACCATACCACATATGATCTTTTCTTTATATTGAAGATATGAAAAGTTTATTTTGTCCTTTGTGATTTTTGAGAGCTAGTTTTTATGTAATCAATGTTTATCTGCAATGTGCAGTAACATCATACCTTATTTCACAGTAAGCAATTTTATACCATTTTCTTTCTTCAACATATGAACATACTTCTATTTAAAATACATTTACATGGAAAATATTTTTTTTCTTTTTTATTAATTAAAAATTAAATATCTGTCCTCAATGATCATGATATTTTAGAACAATTTTATTTAAATTATATGGGACCTAGAATTGCAAGAATAGCAGTTCAGGTGTGTGTGTGTATTACTCCATTACTTCTTCCTAAAATTACTTGATGCATGCACATCCATCTGTTTTCTCATGATACCCTTTTCCTTAGTGAAGTTCCCAGGGCTTAGTAATTAATGTGGGCAGATCTCAATTATTAATGCTCATTGCCTGACTTGATGATATGCCTATATGTCTGACCTATGCTAATCAACATTGTGCAGGGGACAATTCATTTAGAGGTAAGCATTTTCATATGTCATTATCAATGCCCTTCAGTAGTGAATTCTTCTCTGAAAATTTTAAGTTAAACCCTTTTTCTGTTTAGTTAACATTTTAGAAATTTGTTCAAGATGTCAAAAATGAAGAGAAAACAAATAACTGAGTCACTGAGACCTAGGCAATACCTCTACCTGCTACAAGTTTGTACTGTAAAATTGACATTGTATACATATAAACTTTTTAATATACTTTTGAAAATTGGATATCCATGTATGAATAACAATTTAAAATATCTTTAGAAGTACCCCCAACTGATAAGCATATACTTTAATTGCCAAACATTTTATTTTATTTATTTATTTTTAAAAATTTTATTTATTTATTTGACAAAGAGAGAGACAGTGAGAGAGGGAACACAAGTAGGGGGAGTGGGAGAGGAAGAAGCAGGCTCCCCGTGGAGCAAGGAGCCTGATGCAGGACACCATCCCAGGACCCTGGGTTCATGACCTGAGCCCAAGGCAGATGCTTAACCGATGGAGCCACCCAGGCATCCCCAAACACATATTTTAATTACTGAAAGTGTTGTCATTCCATTTTATGATCTTTTAAAACCCATAGATAGAAGTTTTTGCTTATGACAATATAGATTCTCCTAAGGAGGTGACTATCCCAGATTGGTGCAGAATTATAAGCAATATAATATACATGTGAAGTACTGCATATTTTAAGTAGTGTAACTGAAGGAAAAGTTGGGATTTTCCAGAATATGGTGACTGTTGTCAAATGGAACTAATATGTTTAGTGATGTCATTCTGAGAAGAGGACTTGATGATTAAGGCTGGAGGTGGGAGGAGGATGTCGATAAGTACAGAAATAGAGCTTCTTAGCTAATTTGAACACTGAGTGGACAAGGTAGTGAAGGAAATTCTAATAACTTTAACTTATACTGATAAATAGGTTAGCCATAATTATAATAATTGAGAATTTGTCATATATTAATAGTCATTTAGGAAAGAGATTGAAATGAATGGCTGAATTTGTAAGTGGGGGAAACATGACCATACCATTAATCTGTCAAAATAAAATTCTGACAGAACGACTTATCAAAGAAGATAAAATAATGTTGAGGTTAAGTGTATGAATTTCAAGGTAAAATGACTCGGTTTCAAATCCTGACTCCTCCACACAGAATTGCAATCTTTGGAATATTACTTACCTCTCTTTCACCTCTATTTTCTCACAGGTAAAATTGAAATACTGAAAGGATCCATCCCAAATAACTATAAGAATTGAAAAATAATATTTTGAGGTTTTTGAATGTGTACTTGGCACATGTGTCCACATAAAATTTTGTTACAGGAAAAAAATGTCTATAAAGAAATAAGGTGGGGACATCCACCAAAACTAAACTATCCTAGGAAGAGCATGATAAGACATAAAGTCTAAAATGAACCATAACTCATACTATTAATTTCACAAAGTCAAGATGCTTGGGTAGGCTGTGGAAAATAGTGCTAAGAATTATTATCTTTGCAACCAGACCAATTTGGGATTAAATTTAACCTCTCATTCTTTAATATTTGTGAAACTATGGGAAAATTACATATTCATTTTAATCTTCCACTTCTTCATCTGCAAAATAAGTATGATATTTTTGTAAGGCTGTTGTATAAACAGATACTTTAGTGTTTGGTATATTCTCTTTAAGCTCTCAACAATTATTGTTCTCGAGAAATGACTGTCTAGGTTGTTTTGAACCCATCTTACCACATTCAATAATTGAAAAATCTGGACGGAATATATTATTAAAAATCTATTTGAAGATATTGTGAAGCTACTAGTGTTAATGAAAATTTATTCTAATACTTGCTAAAAAAGGTAAAGAAGACTTTTTTCAAGACTATAATAATAGAGGTTAAGATCATTGCGATAAGGAAGAGAGATTGAACTCAATTCTGAACACAAGACAAGTGGGGACTTATAGTCAACAGAGCAGACTGGGGGGGGGTCGATGGAAAAAAAAAAATTAAGACATTATGGGTAGGGAGATTCTTGCCAAACAGACCCAACAGAATTCTTGCTAAAAGCAGGCTAAGGACTTATACATTGAAGGTAGGGAATGAAGAATTTAATCAGACATCAAATGTGATCAGATATCAAGGGTAGAGGATTGACTTAGAAGGATGGTTTGCTAAGACTGGCTTAGGCAGGCTGAAAAAGGATGGCCTCTTTGAGAAGAGGGTTCAGAGGAGCTTGTTTAAAGTTTGGTAAAAGAGTGTGTCATCAGGCAATAGGAATCTGTTCAGGGAAGATGCAGAAGAGGAAAATAGCCAAGAGCAATAGGCTTACCATTTAGTGCCATGTCTCTGTTGAAGGCATTGCCAATAAAATAAAAGTTGGGGTGACAGGGTGAAATGTTGAACAGAGACTCCAGCAGACTCATGGGAATGGTTTGACAAGAACTGAAGTTCAAGGTCCTCCAATTTCAATTTCAAGGATGAAGGAACCTTGCAAATATTTCAGATTTTTCGTGGGACCTCTTGGAATGATCTATTTAGGAATAAGTATAAACTGGAGTAGACATTCCTCTACCGGAATTGATGTTTAGTCTTTAAACACATCAATTTCTGAATGGATCTGGGGATATGTCCCTATTTTTTAAGCAGAAATAAGTCCTCTCTTTGAAAGGTAAAATCAAAGACTTCCAGTTTCATATCTAACAGGCAAAGAGCCTATAGGGAAAACTGCCATACTGAAATCTGGAGAGACAGGAGAATACAAAGAATCAAAGTCAAGATCTTCTTTGTAAGATCTGGAGGAGAAGTACCAGGATCCATACTTTGGTGGGAACACTTAAATGGTAACTGATGGATTGCTGGAGTGTAGGGTAGAGAAACATGAGAGTGGGAAACTACTAGGGGGAATCTTAGAGTTAGGGGTGTCCAGTGTTTTCATAGATTTTACTTCCAGTAACCCCACCAAATTCTCTTGGTGAGGAGCTAAGAAAAAAATCTCCTGGAGCCTCTAGCAGGAGGATGGGAAATGTTACCATTTTTACTTAGACTGTTCTCTATAACAGAAGCCTAGGATCTGGGGGAAAAAACTTTTATCAGGCCTTATCTCACCTAAATGGGAGGGCATTTATCATTTTATAGCCCTCTCTGGTTTTCTTGTATCATATAAATGGCCAGGTGGGGCATAAAACACTTGTCAAGGCCCTGGGACACAAGGACACTAAAAGACTGAGATATAAGCTTAAGATTAGAAAATGCTTCTCCTCCCCCACACCTTATCACCACATTAACAGGGGAGTAAAGCTGAAAGAGCTGCGAAGTGTAGGCTTCATTTAAGGAATAAGGAAATAAAAAGACAAAACAAGAACACTGGGACATATGAAAAATGTTAAAGTCTTGGGTGCCTTGAGCTAGAGTTGACATAAAAGAAGCTCAGCTCACAGTCAGATTAACATAACATCTCACAATAAAGGACTTTTGCCTAAATTCCTATGACCTGATATATCATAGCCAGATTTTAACAGAAAATTACAAGGAATTCTAAGAAATAAGAAAAAAACACAGTGTGAAGAGGCAAATAAGCATCAGAACCAAACTCAGAGGGACTCCTGGGTGCCTCAGTTAGTTAAGTTTCTGCCTTCAGCTCAGGTCATGATCCCAGGGTCCTGGGATCAAGTCCCACATCGGGCTCTTTGCTCATGCAGAGCCTCTTGCTTGTGCTCTCCCTCTCTCTTTCTCTCTCTCTCTGGCAAATAAACGAACAAAATCTTAAAAAAAAAAAGAAAGAAAGAAAGAACCAAACTCGGATATTACACAGATGTTGGAATCATAGGACAGGGAATTTAAAATAACATTAATATGTTAAAGACTATGTTAATGTTAATGAATTAACCTTAATAAACATGTTAAGGGAAAAGCAGATGACATGCATGAAGAGTTGGATAATGTAAACAGAGAGGTGGAAACTCTAAGAAAGGATCACAATGAATTCTAGAAATAAAAAAAATAGTGTGACAGAAATGAAGGATGCCTGTGATGGGTTCACCAGCAGCCTGAGCACAGCGGAGGAAAGAATCAATCAGCTTAGAGACCTGTTGGTAGAAACTTCCCAAAATGAGATGCAAAATAAATATATCTTTTTAAAAAAAGGAGAAGGGGGTTAGGACTTCACCAAATCTTTTCTGGGGGACACAATTCAGCCCATAACACTGGGTTATAAAGTACTTACATTGCACATGAAGTGGTATGGTGACACTTGAAAATAGATCTAGACTACTTGTAAATGTGTATTGCAAATTCTAAGACAACTACTAAAAATATTGTGAAAAGTCTAATTGAATAGCTAAAAGAGGAGAGAAACTAATCATATAAAATGCTCATCCTAAACCAGGAAGGAAGAAAGAAGAGAAGAAAACAAGAAAAAATAAGATTAAGAACAACAAATAGAAAGCAGTTGCAGACATAATAGATACCAATCCAATTATATCAATGATCGCATTGTATGTAAATGATTTAAAAACACCCATTAAAAGGTAAAGATTGTCAGAATCAGGGGGAAAAAAAAAAGGACCCAGCTATATGCTATCTACAAGAAAGTACTTTAAATATGAAAAATCAAATAAATGAAAAGATATACTATATTAATTAACATTAATCAAAAGAAAGCTGGAGTAGTTTTATTAATTACAGACAAAGCAGACTTTGTTTAAAGGAAAATTATCCGTGATAATAGGGACTTTAGGTAATGATAAAATGGTCAATTTCCCAAGAAGACATAAAAATCTTTGACATGTATGTCCTTAACAATACAGTGAGAAAACATGTGAGGCAAAAACTGATAGAATTACAAGGAGAAATAGACAAACCATATTATATTTAGAGACTTCAACACTTTTCTATCAGTAATTGCTAGATCAAGCAGGCAGAAAATCAGTACGGATACAGTTTACCTGAACAGCACTATCAATCAACTTGATCTAATTAACATTTATAGACTGTTCCATCCAACAAGAGCAGAATACACATTCTTCTCAGGATCACATGGGGCATTCAACAAGATAGACCGCATTCTGGTCCATAAATATCACAGTAAATCAGAAAGTATAGAAATCATACATGTATGGTCTCAAAGCCCAGTGGGATTAAATTAGAAATTAATAACAGAAACAAAGCTGGAAAATACCCAGGTATTTTGAGACTAACCCATTTATATATAACACTTTGGCCAAAGAAGTCTTCACAGAAATTAGAAGGTATTTTGACTAAATGAAAATAATTTATCAAAATTTGTAGAATGTAGTAAATGATGCCTGGAGGGATATTTATAGCATTAAATGAAAATATTAGAAGAGAGGAAGAATCTAAATTCAATAACCTAAACTTCTATCTTTGGAAAACAAAGAACTGGAAGAAATGTAAAGATAAAGCAAGAAGGAGAAAAGAAAAAAAAATAATAGAACAGAAATCAATGCAATTGAAATCAGGAAAGCAATAGAGAAAAGCAAAAAACCACAAGCTGTTTCTTTGAAGAGATTGATAAAACTGATAAATTTCTAGGCACTTTAGCAAAGAAAGAAAAAGAAGACACACATTACCAACATCAGACGTGAAGGAAGGATCATGTCCTATGGGCATGACAAGGATAATAAAAGCATACTATGAACAACAATTCTATGCCAACATTTGTAGTAACTTAGACAAAAAGGACCAATTATTTGAAAGATGGAAATGCACAGTTCTCACAAGAAGAAATAGCTGATCTGAATAGGCTTGTATGTACTGAGGAAATTCAATCAATAATTCATAACCTTCCAAAAATGAAAGCACCAGGCCCAGGCTTCACTGATAAATTCTACCACACATTTAAAGATGAAATAACAAGTCCATAAAATGTATTTCAAGCACTGGAAGCAGAAAGAACACTTCCTGACTCATTCAATGTGACCAGAATTACCCTCCTATCAAAATGTAGACACGGCTGGCTTTAGGTAAGGAAAAGGGGACCTCAGTTCTTTAATCACAGTGAATTCAATTCTGCCAACAACCTGATTGAGCCTGGGAGTGGATTCTTCCCCCAGAGTCTCCATATAAGAGCCAATTTGGCCAAGACCTTGATTTTGATGTTGTGAGATCCTAAGCAGAGAAACTAGCTGAAGTCCCTGGATTCCTGACCTACATAACTGTGAATTAGTTCTGAGAGACTGAATTTGTAGTATTTGTTATGTATCAATAGAAAACAAATAACATCCAGTCTTATAAACTGTGCTTCCCTCAAAGAAGCAAACAAAAACCCTATAGCATATATCAAAATTAAAGGTGAGTTTTGGTTTTGACATTAGGACCCAGACAAAAATGTCCATTATTACCATTTCTAATTAATATTTTTTGCTGGAGGTCCATGCCAGTTCAGTAAGGCAAGATAAATAGGTAAATGAGTGGAAAAAGAATAAAGTATCATTTTTTGAAGATAAAATGATTTTGAATGTAGAATCAACCATTAAAATTAATAGATGTACTTAGCATACTTGCTGAATTCAAGGTCATTATACAAAAATTAACTGTATTTCTACATACTTGTACAAACAACCACAAAATGAGTAAAGATAAACCATTTACAATAGTTTCTCAGTCATCAAAAATATACTCTATTTAGGTGGAAATCTACTCAGATAAACTGTCCGTTCTCTCAAAGACTGACATTTAAGATGTTGTGGAATTTTTCCAAAGGTTACAACTGTACACTCTTGGCACCCTCAGTCACCTAGGTCTTAATTGAGACATCTTTCTCGAATATTTAAAACCTTTAAATTTCCATTTCACATTTGAGCTCTGTGTTTCTGGCATTTTTTTAACCTGTGAACAGTGACTGCCGCCAACACCTCTTGTGGATTGTTTAAGCTTTTGTTTCTCAAGTCTGGCCTTGATATAGTATCACTGGGGGAACTGTGCAAACATACCCTACCCTCTGGCTTTGGGCCCAGGCATGGATATGTTTGAAAAGCTTTCCATGGGTCTCTAAGATACCACTAGGGTTAAGAATTGTTTGCCTAGGCCTATAAAACCCTTCTCAACTTTCACTGCACATTAGAATCACCTGGAGAGCTTTTCAAACATACTGATGACTAAGTCCTACCTCAGATGAATTAAACTGCAATCTCTGCGGTGTGTCTGTGATAGCACCGGTTTTAAAAGCTATCCAAGTGATTCCTGTGTGCTGTCAGGGTACAGATCTATTCATAAAATCTCCCTTTTAGGGAAGTATTTTCACTTATCATCATGTTGGTTTCAGTTGGAGAATCATCCTTTCCATGTCCCCACCTGAGGCCATTGATGTTCTCAGAAACTAGTAGACACCCACACCATTTGCTATTTGTTCCTCAAGACACTGGCTTTCCACAAATTTTGAGCATCCTATGTATTGGTTATCATTTCTTCTATTTCCTTCCCTGAAGTGGTGGGATCTATTTTTCCATTTAACTGTACCATTTCTATATAACTTTCAAAAAGATACAGTAGCTTTGAACATCTTAAACCTTCTAAAACAGTTCTCTAAATTTTGCTTTGTATTCTTGTTTAGTGAGAAAAGGGATGCCATGAAGTTTTGAGTCTGATAAAAGCATCTATGATTTAATTAAATCTTGTGCTTCTTTTTTGGAATTGGATAATTCCACACAGAGGATATGCTGCCAGCAGAAACATTT
This sequence comes from Callorhinus ursinus, assembly GCF_003265705.2. Lineage (NCBI taxonomy): Eukaryota > Metazoa > Chordata > Mammalia > Carnivora > Otariidae > Callorhinus > Callorhinus ursinus. The sequence goes on from NW_027397066.1 coordinate 78,568,047, forward strand.
AACCCAGGGCTAGATGGAATCTGTCCTCACCCTCCCTGGCTCTCCTGCTGTCCTATGTCTCACCTTTCCTATACCATGCCTTAAGGTCTTAATTCCAGAGACAATTAAGGTAAAATACATACCTGTATACTCACTTTACTATGGTTGTGTTACTCTGAAACAAAAATAATAATTTGTTGTTGTTTTTCTTCCCCACTGATCTTCCTGGTCTTCCTATTTAAAATCTTTCCAGGGTTTCTGCAACCACTTTGTAGAGACAAATCTGTATGAAGTAGTCCCCCCAACTGCTCTTATTCTAAATTCTTTTCGTGTCTGAGGCTACCTATGAATACTTTCTTAGATCCTGGCACACTCTGGAGGATTATTTCTGATTTAGATTCTCTTCTGTTGGATACTTCTTGTTCCCTATCAATTTTACTAATTTAAGAGCAGTGAAACACCCCTCCTCCTTTGGATAGCTTATTTTAAGAGAAGCTACATTGAATGTATCTTTTCTTTTTCCACTTGTCTATCTTGGTCTTCAAGATATAAATTTCCCCTTCATAACCATCTAGTTTTTATCCTAGTTAGTAAACCTTCCTTCTAAGGAAATTTCCCTCCCTACCTTGAGCTGAATAACTCTGTCTTCCTTTATATAGTTTCATCCCTCTACCACTTGGTCTGAAAGCAAAACTGAGCTGGATTTTACTATTAAAGAAATACAGTCTCTCTTTTAGACAAGTTCACAGCAACATTGAACATAAGGTACACAGACTTCCTATATGTCCCCTGTTCCCACACATAGATAGCCTCCCACATTATCAACACCTCCACCACAGTAGGTACATTTGTTACAATTGATGGACCTACACTGATACATGATTATCTCCTACAGTCCATAGTTTAAGGATTGGCTCTTGGTCATTTACATTCTATGGATTTGGACAACTTTATAAAGACATGTATCCACTGGGTGCCTGGGTGGCTCAGTCGGTTAAGCATCTGCCTTTGGCTCAGGTCGTGATCCCAGGGTCCTGGGATCAAGCCCCACGTTGGGCTCTCTGCTCAGCTGGGAGCCTGCTTCTCCCTCTTCCTCTACCTGCTGCTCTCCCTGCTTGTGCTCTCTCTCTCTTTCTCTCTGTCAGATAAATAAATAAAATCTTAAAAAAAAAAAAAGATTATACCATTATAGTATCATGCAGAGTAGTTTCATTGCCCTAATAATCCGCTGTGCTCTGCCTATTCATCTAGCCTTCCCTACTAGCCTCTGACAAATATTGATATTTTTTACCATCTCTATAGTTTTACCTTTTCCTAAATGTCTTAGAGCTGGAATCATACAGTATGTACCTTTTCAGATTGGTTGTTTTCACTTAGTAATATGCATTTAAGTTTCTTCCAGGTCTTCCCATGCTTGATAGCTCCTTTCTTTTTAGTGTTGAATAATATTCCATTGTCTGGATGTAACACAGTTTATCCATTTGCTTACCGAAGGGCATCTTAGTTGCTTCCAGCTTTTGGCAGTTAGGAATAAAGCTATAAACATCCATGTGCAGGTTATTTTTTGTACATATGCTTTCAATTATCTTGAGTAAATACCAAGGAATGTGATTGTTGGGTCTTATTGTAAGGGCATATAAAGTGGTTTTGTAGGAAACTGCCGAAGTGTCTTCCAAAGTGGCTATGCTGTTCTGTATTCCCACCAGCAATACATGAGTGTCCTTGTTACTCCATATCCTCACCAGCATTTGTTGTTGTCAGTATTCTGGATTTTGGCCATTCCGACAGGTTTATAGTTATATTTCATTGCACATTTTCAATACCGTCTACTGTTTTTTTTTATTACATGTGTAAATTCGACTTAGTGTTTCAAGAACAGGCTTTTGAATTGCCTTTTGTGTCTTTGTATCTGCAATAATTTAAATGAGTTGATCTTCTGCTCCAAGTAGAAAAGATAACATTTTCTATTTCTAATATAGTCTCCTTCTATTGGTGTTGATTTATACAATCTACTCTATTGCTATGAGAGAATCAACTAGAATCTATAGTTAGAGCATATGTAATTTAGTCATCCCGAGCCAAGTTTGGAACAGGTAGAGCAAACAATCTTAAAAAGATCATAAAAAGTCACCTTCCTCAGCTTTCTCCTTTGGAACTTAATACAGTTTAGAATGTAGAAAGAAAAATAACATGATTGGGGGCAGTAAATATCAGGCTGAAAGCTCAGGAAAAAACAGAAAATTTGTGTTTGGCCATCTAATTTCTAAGAGGTCTATATAAGAAAGGACCCTTTCCTTAATTCAATTTTTGCCCCTATGTGCTCAGCGAATGCTGAGCCAACATAGATCAAGGGGAAGCTACAGAAACTCCTCATTAGAGCCTGCATAATCTAAAGCTTGAGCTTTTGCAGATTGTGACTGGTCTGCCTTTGTAAGACTAGTGAAGACTGCTATGGCTGAATTTATCTTGTTGATGCCCTTTAGATCTCTTGGAATTTGCTAAGGCCCAGCACACTTGAATAAGGCTAACTGGCTCATTTAAACCATCCACTAGCCAGTAGTAGAAGCTAGTTTTATCAGTGAAAAAAGTCCCAGAACACCTAGGACTTAAAGTGATATTTCTAGGACACAGAAGTTAGTAATAAACTATGACAGTTGGTGGGCCAAGTCAGGGTTTCCCAATTTAAAAAAAAAAAAAAAATCATAGGTGAGGTAGTACTTAATGATCTTCCTAGGTAGCAGTTAGTAGCCAACTCAAAAAACATTCACAAAGGACAATTTAAACTGCTGAAATCTACCTAGTTTCAACTAGAATTTAGGTGCTATTATGTTTCCCAAACTCCACTTTTTTACCGAATCTTAGTTTGAAACTCAGTGCAATGGATCCCTTCATTTTCCTGATATAAAATTACCTCCATATTCCTTACTCCCTGCTTCTTGTGGGAACAAACCTTCCCTTTTAGAAGATAAGGCACAAAGGAAGAAAGAATGCATGCTGTCTGATGTCTAAGAGGACAAAGTGACTGAGCTAGACATGTCCATGACCTTTCCCAAACTCACTTCTTCCCCAAAGAAGGAGCAAGGAAGGAAAGAGTGATCTGGCAATTTACCATAATAATGGAACCCCCTTCAGGGAGCGGACAGGCAGGAATAGGGAAGGAGCATTCATTTGCTCTCTGCATTATGCTCCCCCAGCCAAAAGAAGACAAAACATGGTAAGACGGAAAGGACACCATAGAAGTTTGCTAGGAGTCTTGCTTCAAATACTTAGTGATTGAATTGGCAGACTGAACAGTTTTCTACTAAGGGGTTTTGACCAAAAAAGAAAACTAAATTGAACATAAGCAAGTAAATAAATCTGAGGCTAGTTCATATCTGGGAGAACCTGTGTTGCTGAAAATTATAAGCCAGTTTTTGTACTAAATTGAAGGATGCTTCTCCTGGGATTAGAAAGCTCAGTTAATACCTGGGAGAACTGGGTGGGCCTAACAAGAAGGAATATGGTTTCCAGGCTAGGATTGTATGGGGGAGAGAAAAATAATAGACAATCTCCAGAAAAATTTACATAATTCTCTAAGTGTATGATAACCGGAGAACTCTGTCCACAGACAAGGTTGTTTTTTTTTTTTTCAGGGACTGTGTGTGTGTTTGTTCTTTTTGCTCAGTTGCCTCCATTTTCTCACTGGTTCACCAACATTTGAGAAAACCATACTGTCTTTCCTGTGTGGGTGCTGCAGAGACCAGCCTTTCCATATTATCTGTTTACATTTATCTCTTGTACTCAGTATGCACCTGAATTTTGTTGAGGTTCTATTGCTTTACAGAGATATACATTTTTTAAAGATTTTACTTATTTATTTTAGAGAGAGAGAGGGAGAGAAAGAGAGAGACTGAGAGAGAGCACGAGCAGGGGGAGGAGCAGAAGGAGAGGGACAAGCAGATTCTGTGCAGAGTGTGGAGCCCACGTGGGGCTTGATCCTCTAACCCTGAGATTATGACCTGACCGGAAATCAAGAGCTGGACGCACAACCAACTGAGCCACCCAGGTGCCCCCCGCTGCTTTATATTTTATTCAGTTTAAACAGGAAAGAAAAATGAGGACTTGTCTAAGAGGACTCAATAAGCTGAAAAGAGATGATTAGGTATTAATTGTTTGACTGGGTTTCCACTGAAGTAGAGCAATGGAAAAGAAAGCTTGAATGCAAAGGCGTGAGAAAAGATATTCATGGCAAATATAAACAAAACAGAAGCAAAATGACACTACTAATATAAGACATATCAGAATTCAAGGACAACATCATTAAATAGGACAGAGCTTTTTATTATATAATGATAAAAGGTGCAAGGTGAGAATAATCTGTAATTAAAAAACTTCATGCACCAATCAATATACCAGACAAGTCTATAAACTCCTAAGAATACAGAAGAGATTGTATAAAACTTTTAATATATAGTGGGTTATAGTAATATAATGTCTCTTTCTGAATTTCACATATCAAATTGATAAAAAGAGGGAGGTTAATAATATAATTGATAATTTTTTTTAATAGATATACATAGATGTTTATATACTAGAAAGAGGAGCTGTTTTTGTTTGGGGATATTTAATAAAATTTTGTCATATTTGCCAGAAACAATCTTATAAACCAAAAGAGATTTTGTGAAATTCTATAGAGTATATTTGGAATGAAATGGATTTTTTTTCATAAAATAAACACAAATTGATACAAGAAAAGGAAGAAGCTCTGAGCAAACAATAACCATGGAAAGGAAAAATAAAAAGAAACAGGACTTTAAAGCTAAATTCTATTTAAATCTTAAAAACAATACTCCATATGAAACAATACTCCATATGTTATTTAACTAGTCCAGGTTATAGAAAAATATGGAAAATGCCTTAATTCATGTTAAAATCCCTAGACAACCTTAATACAAAGTCTGATAGATACAGTGCAACACTCTTAGGAGAGTTAGAGAAAATACCCTTTGTAAAATAAGGGCAAAGCAAATTGAGAAATGTATTAAGAAACCTAACACACAATGAACAAGTATGAAATTGCAAGGATAGTTCACCACTGTGGAGACTATCAGAATAACTTATGACACCAATGTGTCAAAGAAGAAAAAAATATATGATTGGATCAATAGATGCTCAGAAGATATTGATGAAATTCAACAACCTTTTCTAATTGAAGCTCTACATAAAGTAGGAAAAGAAGAAGACTACTTAAAATAATAAAGATTTTCTAACAAAAATCAAGAACAAATATCGTAAATTGTAAAATGCTAAAACTTCTCTTAAAATTAAGAATGAGAGAGAAACATCCTTATGACTAATATTATTTAGCATTATAGGGGAGGTCCTATTTAATAAGATAGTATAAACTTTAAATAAATTGGATACATATTGGATTGACAATATTATTTTGGCTCCAGATTGTATAATTACCCGAAAGAGGCTCTATTAAAATATTTTAGAATTAGAAAAACTATAATGTGTCCTTTATAAAAATGTGTATCCACAAAGATCTGTAGCTCTTTTCTACATAGTGTTAATCAACTGGGAATGGAAACATAAAAAATATCCATTCACAATAGTTTTTAAAAGTATTTGAATTAAGTTAACTAAAAAACATAGACATTATAAATTCTCATAGCAGTAAATAAATAAAATTTCCACAATAGAGCAATATAACATATCTCTAGAAAAGTGAAGTCTTAAAGCTGTGAAACCTTTATAAAGTGACATATAGTTTATGCAATCCCAGGCAGTACCCTGGAGTGCTGACAATACTGACTCCATCTTTGGCCCTCCATCTTGTTCATCTTTACCCAGTGACCTTTCTTGGGGCTGTGTTCCAGATCCTTTGGAGATTAATATATGTACCTTAAAATTCCCTGCTAAGGCTGGGACCGGGAAAGGCATGTTTTGACCCCCTATGAATCTGTTAGAGATAACCTACTTTTTCCCTTTCCTGATAAACAGGTGGTGCCACAAGATCAAATTAAAGGTTAGATCGAATTAAAGGAGGATGCAAGCCCTTTGAGGTGCATGCACACCTTTTGATCTCACTACAATCCCCTTCTGTGGGTCCCCTCACTCTATAAAACCTGTGAACTAAGGTCCATAAAACTTGTGGACTAAGGTTCGGATTTTGTGGAGATTAACTAGGCAGCTGCCGTGGATAGTTCTCTGCCTGATCCCCCTATCACTAAGTTACCCTGAAGAAAACTCTGTAAACTGTATGGAGAGGCCTGCTTCATTTTCTGGTCTCAAAAGTGTCTTCTCAGGTTGAAGGATACTATCTCTCCTCCACCTTCTAACAGTGTATCTAGTTTACCACAGTATCCAAGAATAGTTTGAAAAAGTATAGTGAGGACTGTTTACAAAATACTGTAATTTGCCATGTAGCTGCTCTATTACACATAGTATATTGGAACAAGATGGCTTCCATTAGTAGATCCAACACTCCATGGGAACTTAGGAATTCATTTTAATTTGGTGGGAGGGAATGATTTCTGGTTACAACAGTGTCAGATTTTGTGTCTGCACTGGAGACAAAGGAAGAATACTTAAGATATAACCAGGGAATATTTACAAGACATGGGTTTGCTCAAAACCTAACATAGGTTTTGCTCAAAACCTATCTCTATCTATGAGAAATAGAAAAAACAGGGGCACCTGGGTGGCTCAGTCAGCTAAGCGTCTGCCTTTGGCTCAGGTCATGATCCCAGGGTTCTGGGATCAAGCCCCGCATCGAGCCCTGCATTGGGCTCCCTGCTCAGCGGGAAGCCTGCTTCTCCCGCTCCCCCTGCTTGTGTTCCCTCTCTTGCTGTGTCTCTCTCTGTCAAATAACTAAATAAAAATCTTTAAAAAAAAAGATTTAATCTTTTTTAATCTTTAAATCTTTATCAAATATTTTATCTTTAAAAATCTTTAAAAATATAAAACCTTTTTAAAAAATTGAAAAAACATAATGGAGTAATAGGGATGAAACTAGATAGGACTCTGGTTCAGGGTCAGAAGTCAGCAAAGAGGCTAGGGGTTCTGTTGTACAGGGCATGAAATCAAAACTCCCCACTGAGCATGGGAACTAGAACTGGGCTTACTGCTTGAAACTTACACATGAAACACAGGCCAAAAGAGTTGGATCGAATGTTGATGTGAATTTGCACGCTATAAATGCTAGAGGACACATACAGTTCCTGGTTTGGAGGTAGAGTATCTCAAGTGAAAATAATGAGTAGATCTGTGGTCTCTCCAATATCAGGACAGGAAAAAACTGATGGATTGGAGGTCCGAGAGGAGTTAGTGGAGGCAAATGGCTAAACTAACTTTGTCAAACAAACTCCCAAAATGCATGAATAAAAAAACAATAATTTTGAAATATTTGTTTAGGCAGTGAAAGGCAGAATACCATTTGTAGAGAATGATAAAATATTATGAAAACAATGGCCAACCAACCAAAAACTCAGAAAGAAATAACTATTGTTAGTTATGAAAAGAGAATATTTTAGAATTCCTGAAAGTTAAAAACAGAGTTTTTAAGGAATAAAAAATTCCATTAGATGAGATAGGCTCAAGTTTGGACATAGTTGATAAGAAAATTATTTAATAACTGTCCTGGTGTAAGTGGCTTGCTTGATGAAAGAAAACAAATATATAGGCACCTTCTTTCTACTACATATCAGCATAAATTTCAAATGCATTGGAGTTTTAAAATTTTGGTTAAAATATCTAAGAAATTTTTAAAGAAGTATTTGGAAGAAAAATTTTGAGAATAAATATATTCTGGTATAAAGAAGTGCAAGACTGAAAACACGTAGGCTGGAAGAAAATTTTATATATATCTATAAATACATTAAATAATGTCTGTATTGAAAACTACATAAAGTAAAAAATGCAAAGAAACTGTTTCTAACATTTATATACATATAGATTCTACAAACTGATAAGTAAAAAGCAAATAACATAGAAGAGTGGGCAAAAATATGAACAGAAAAAAGAAAGCCAGATGGGTGAAAAAACTATTTCTTGACTGGCAGGCAGGAAAATGCAAATTATAACTACAATGAGAACATTTTTTTTCATATACCAGATTGGTGAGTATAAAAAAAAATTGATATCCAATATTGGAGAGTACAATGGGTAATATGTGGTCTCAGAGATTGCTGGTAAAAACAGTGGTTACAACAGAAATGGAGCAGGGATGTCATCTGGTAATGTCCATAGAATTTGAAATACCTTTTAACCTAATATATTTTGGTAATCTATTATAAACATATTAGTTTATAAGTATTTAACACTATTTGTAGTGAAAACACATTGGAACAATATGTTTTGTTAATGTCCTGGTGGAGGAGAACGCTATGCCTCCTGCAGCTAGGCAGACTTTGAGAACATATGGGAAAAACCATGCTTACCAAGATAGTAGGTTTGGCCAGTTACTGCTAAGTCATATTGATATTCTCTGCAAGGATAATGAGAGAACGAAAGTTGTTAACTAGAAGTTACTTGCTGAGTTTGGAAAGGAGAAAGCCCAAGTAGTGGTTTATAAAGAGGCTATAATCACCTGTAGTGGAGGGGTAGACATAATTGAAAGGCAGCCTGAAGATCTATCTTGAGCTCCAAGATAGTTGAACTCAATCAAGGCAGGTCTCTATGCCAAGGTCAGGGTCCTGGTAGGGAAAACCTAAGTTCTTGAAAACAGGAATGGAGACATCTGGAAAGATGCACCTGAGGATGTTGATTCTGTGGTCCCTGCATATCCCCAGGCCTGCAGAGGTAGCCCACATTTCCCTAGTAAGAACATACCCACTGTGGTGGGGAGTGCTGCAGAAGTCTCTCCCCCACACAGCAGCAAATGCTCCCACCAAAATCTTCCTACCTCCTCTCCCAGCTCCCATGTTGATAAATAAGATTAAGTCCCAGTATAACTCAACTAGTGATATGCTAGCCCTAATAAAGGAGAAAAGAGACTACATATATAACGAATCATAATTACTAGCTGGCGTAGACTTGCAGGAGACAGGAAACTATTCTGAAACTGGATGTTGAGTGCTTGATCAAAGGATTCAAATGTTAGGTTAGAGAGCAAAAATTCATTGACCTGGGGATACTTTCTCTAACAAGATATTTAAGACCCTAGCAAGAACCCCAAGGGATGGGTTAAATTCACTGCTGGGTAGTCCTTAGAAACCTGGAATATACAATGGCCAAGTATCAGTAAAATAGATGCCTAAGTTTCTCTAGCACAGCATAGAGGAAAGAATATAAAAGGTGAAGGAAATAAGTAGCAATGATTATTTATTAGGTAAAGCCAAATTTATTAGATGAGGTAAAAAAAATCCCCTGGAGGAGTATGAGCCATGAGAGGGCTTATCAGGAATGTGGTGGTGAGAGGGTCACCAACATTACTAAGAAGTTCAGTGGTGACTCTTCTGTGCAGGCCAGGTATGAGAGTAGAAGAAGCTTTCATACAGTTGAGCTCATGAACATCTGTGGGGATAAAAGGCCCTGAAGAAGTCATAGAGGCCAAAATGCAATACTTAATCACTAGAAACTAGGACCCCCAATTACCAAAAGATGGACAAAGAAGGAGAAACCAAAAAGACTTGACTTGTAGGAAGTTGTAGAGATGGGTAATGGAGCATAGTCCTTAGAGGTAAAAACAGACGGGAAACAAACAAATCTTAAATTTCTGCTTTAAATCTATAATACTAAAATAAATTAGAAATGTTCAAGGAGCCTGGGTGGCTCAGTTGGTTAAGCGTCTGCCTTTGGCTCAGGTCATTATCCCGGGATCCTGGTGTCGAGCTCCACATCTGGATCCCTGCTCAGCGGGGAACCTGCTTCTCCCTCTCCCGCTTCCCCTGCTTGTGCTCTCTCTCGGTCAAATAAATAAATAAAATCTTTAAAAAATAAAATAAAATAAATTAAAATATTCAAGCAAGCAACTGAGAAGGGTAAACCCACGAAAAAGTTGCTGTCACTTGCTGAGTTCCAAGATCTGAGCCAGTTTTCAGATTCAGAACCCACTGATTAAAGAGACAGTTGGTTCTCTAGGAAGAAGGACCCTGAAACACCATGGCAAATATACATTGCCATGATTCACGCACCCTTCCAAAATGACCTATGGCCACACTTGGGCTACTGTATGTTGGGAATGGGGAATAGCCAAACATTTCGACTATTATTGGACACAGGATCTGAGTTGACTTTGATACTTTAAGATCCAAAGCCTCCTCATAGTCCTTTTGATAGAGTGGGAAGTTATAGGGGTTAGGTAATAACAGGGTCCTGGCTAAAATCTGGCTTGCAGTGGGCCCACATATCCAAGATATATTGGATGACCAATTTCCCAGTCAGAGTGCATAATTGGCAGTTGGAAAAACTCTTGCATTGGGTTCTTGGTCTGTAGAATAGCATAGTGGTGAAGAAAATATAGTCGTAAAGGCCAAATGGGAACTTCTGTAACTGCCTTACCTACAAGATAGTAAATCAAAACCAATACCATATCCTGGAGATATAGTGGAGATTAGTGCTACCATTGAAGACGTAAATGATGTAGGTTGGTGGACTTTTTCGTATCTGTTTAATTCTGACCTCTGTAGAACTCAGAGAGATCTGAGAAAATGACTGCAGACCACACTGCAGATATAGCCAGGTAGTAGCCCACCATCGTTGCTGCGTCAGATATGGGATTATTGCTAGAGTGAATTAATAAGACCTCAGGTACATGGTATGCAGTAATTCTATTTCATCCCAGTTCTAAAGGAGGATTAAAAATAGTTTGCATTCACATGGGAAGACAAAAATGTTCTTTAAAATTTTGCGTCAGTGTTATGTTAACTTCCCTGCCCTCTGTCATCATATAGTACAATGGGATCTGGAACACCTGGATATCCCATAGAATGACACTCTGGTCCACTACATTGACAACATCCTGCTGACTGAATAGGACAAGTAAGAGGTGGCTACTATACTGGAATCATTAGTAAGATACACGTGGGATACATCTCCAGAGGGTTGGAGATAAGTCCTATAAAGATACAGTGACTGGCCAATTCAGAGAATTTTTAGGGTCCCGTGATCAGAGGCATACTGGGAGATCCCTTCCAAGGTAGCAAATGGCTGCATTTCCCATCCCCCAGTACAAAGAAAGTAACTTTTTTTTTTTTTTTTTTTTGGAGGCCAACTTGGGCTCCTGAGGCACCAAATTCAATACATATATACTTATATTGCAAGTGACATGGAGGTCTGCCAGCTCTGAGTTGGCCCTGGAGCAGGAAAAGGTAAAGCACTAAATCCAGGCCCTGCTGCTTGGGCCATATCTTCTATCTTATCTACTAGTCCCAAGGGTGTTGGAGTTGTCAGTGGGAGGCCATGATGCAGTACGGAGTTATGGCAAGCTCCAGTGATGATGCATTCCCTGGGACTCAAAAGCCAGGCCTTCCATCAGCAAGAGAAGATTAACTTCCTTTGAGAAATGTCTTGTTATACAATTCTGGTTGTGATGAAATTCTTGACCATAAGATACGAAGTTACCACGCATCTAGAGCCACCCATCAGCCAGAGAAGCCAAGTCACAATTTGGATGAGTCCTATTTCCTTCCGCATAAGCATTTTCATAATGAAATTCTTGCTTTTTAATCTTATCTTAGTATCTGCTTCTCAGAGGACCTGGCCTAACACATTCTTTATTCACTTTTTTTCCAAATATTTATTGAGAAGTTTTCAGATCCCAGAATGTAGTTCTCCAGAGCATAAACTCCATGGAGACAGGGACTTGTATCTGTTTATCTGCTTCTGGAACAATGCCTGGCTTCTATTGGAGCCTAACAGATAGGTGTTCAATGAATGAAGCTGTCCCATAGGGTAATAAAATAAATAGAATGAGAGTTTCAAACTCACATATATTCTCTGACTGAGCAATCAATTATTACAGTGTGGGACAGTAAGGAGCAGAAGGGGCTGAGTAGAAGCGGAAATACTCTACTTAAAAGCATTTAAGCTTTAATGTTTTAATAACACTTCACTGACCAATTAAAACAAAGCTAGTGGTTAAATCTAGTTAGTGGACTGCTGGTTTGCAACCTCTGAGGAGCATAAAGTAAAAAGTGATTCCTCATGGTAATAACCTGTAAGTTGATGAGGTTCCCAGAGTGAGAAACAAGGGCAACTGATAACATGTAGGACAAAATTAGCCAGTAGTCACTGAAAATCTTATAGCCAGGGTCCAACAAAAAGCAGCATGTTTCCATTCGTCTCAAGGAGTTTAGATTAAAAAGGCAAGACATATACCTAAGGAATAACATGAGAATAATTGTGATGTTTTACACAGTTAAAGGAAACAACATAGGGTCAAACATATGTACTAGACGTGCCTGATTTATATGGTGATTAACAAATTATACCCCTTAAGTTTGGAACACAAAGCTCTGTTCTGTATGATTCATAAAAGCTGAATCTAGGGGCTGAAGAAATAAAGTTTCAAGTTATAAAATTTAATTATTTTCTATTATGTTTGAGAGGGTACCAATCCAAAATAGGAATTTTAGAAGCATCTCATGTATTAAAAAAAAAGAAAGAAAGAAAGAAAGAAAAGAATTATTTTGGCGCCTCTCAGAACCCTTTAGTTTCACTGCTAGAAATTAAGTACATGAAGTCCAACCACCTCTCTGCAGGGGAAGCCAGCGGTGGTTTGGGAACCATTCTCTGAAGTGTAAACTTTCTTAAAAATGCTTATAAATGTCTTATAAAAGGCTAGCTACACAGAAAGTGAGATTCTGACTTAAATTCTCCCTCAAAGTCAGAGATGACTCATTCTCATTGTTCAGTTGGTAGCAATAACATCTTTGTAAAAACAAAACAGAACAGAGCAAAACAAAAGCTTTTAAGACAAGGTGAAGAGGAAAGTAATTTTTTTTTAATCTACAAAGAAATTAACCTGATTTAATGGTACTTAAGCAACACTGATTTTTCAATAAGATGAGAGTTTTGCCTTTCAGGCAAACTCAGGCGGAGAAAAAAAGGGATGAAAAGAGGCCTGCAAGTTGTTTCATTCAAATATGAGTGACTCTAACAAAGCTCAGTTAGTGACTATCAAGAGAAAAAATAATAGACCTAAAAAGATCTTATGGATCCAGAACAGCAAGAAATGAAGATGGTTGTTTTCACAGATGCCTCCAAAAGGAGGCATGAAAAATGAAATTTCATTTTGTACTTTAAAATGTATGACAAATGCTGATTAAATTCACCCTGAGAACATGTCAATTTGAAAAGGGGATTATAAATGTACATGCCACCGGGTGCTCTCTTTTGTGAGGGGGTGGGGGTAGCATGTATCCATTTAAATACTGTGTTAGCACGGGCACATTTAGAACAAGAGCAAAACTGGATGAAAATTGGAATAACGTTGGCCTTCTGGAGGGTTAAGGAGGCCGTCCCTGCAGCAGGTTGGCAATTTGTCACATCAGCTCCTTCATGAACTATCAACCTCATTACCGTGGTTCACTGCACAGTTGGCCCTTGGGAATCTAATACTAATAGCATGTAGAGGGTGATAAGGCTTGTGGTCTCAACTACTTCATTATCGATTCACCTAAAAACATACCACCTACATATTCGAATAAAATAGGTAATATATTAGAGAGGTAGAAACACCAAAACATCTAAAATCAATTGAAATAGGGAAAGAAAAAAAAAAAAACAAGAAAGGGATGTAGGCAGTAATAGCACCATGAGAGCAAGTCGTCTTGGGAAGATAGAGGGTGAATAATTTTGCGTGACAGCTACCATTTGTTTATTCTGTTGTGTGAGGCCATGTATCAGCCAGTAACAGCTGTAACTGTACATTAAGTAGGACTACTGAATGAAATAAGTCTTGGGCATGTTGTTAAGACACCGCAAAACACACGGAGCTAGGGTGTTTGAAGGACATATATTTAATCAACAAAAAAACATCCTGAGACTTTTTTCAATGACTTTATCCAGAAAAGAGCAAAACGGTTCATTCCCAAAGCTCCAAGCTGATAGGGAATGCATAGGGATATACTGATACATCAGTAAATATGAAATAATTTCCTTTTCCTTTTCCCCAAATCAACTCCTTCACAGAGACCCATCTATGGAAAAACAACTCACGTGTTAGAAATGACTATCTGGTCACTTAAGATCCTCTCTTTATCCAGCATCAATGGATTTTTACTATATTGATTGCTTTAAGCTTTGAAAGAACAAATACACACACACACACACACACATATATTAGAATGCTAAGTTTCCTTTGTATTTTACATTTATTGATTTATTGATAATGCAAAAATCTACAAGCAAAAAACTTAATTCTCAAAAAGGTTGATATACACTGAAAACACTTTTCAACTACTTGCAAACTTTATACTGTACTGTCCAATACAGTAGCCACTAGCTTCATGAGGTTCTTGAGCTTTAACTTCAAATTCATTGAAATTAAATAAGATTTAAAATTTACTTTCTCAGCCACACAAGCCATATTTGAAATGGCCAACGCATATGACCTGTGGCAACTGTATTGGAGAGAGCAGGTATACAACATTTCTATTAAGTACCAAGTTCTACTGGATGGCAGTGCTTTGGAGCATAACGCCTATTTCCTTTCAACAAAGCCTCAAATAATATATCTGAAAAGAAATTCAAAGTAGATTAAAATACAACGCACATTTGAATTTTCATAAAGTTACATGTTTTTTCTGGCGTCAGTCACTCACTGTATTTTCGACACCATCATCTAAAAATATTTTGCATTTAACACATATATTTAAATTACTCTTGGCGAACATTTGTAAAATGACTAAAATATGGTTCTCAGATTTGATCATGCAAATGTTCTTTTTTACATGGAACTGTGGATTGAGGCAGCTAAATTTTTTTGGTAGAAGGAGGGAACCTTTCCTTGTAATTGCAATTATAAATAGTTTTATTACTAGTCATCACACTTAGATTTTTAAATAAAGCAGGATGGAATTTCTAGTTCGAAAGTGCCAGCTGCTGAAAAATCATTAGATTTTCAATACTCGAAGGTATACACAAAAAGGTCTGCAAGTGCTTTAAAGCAGAGCCGTTCTAAATTTAGAAAGTCAATTAGAACGTGGGTTAGCGTGGAGCTTTAAAACATGTCCCTATTTCTAAGGTCATTTCTATGGAAGAACAAACTAATGAGATAAAGTGTGCATGAGGCCCCGCACCAGGATATAAAGCTAATCTCTTCTGATAGTCTTAAAGATTTCTGTAACTTTTCTTTTCTACAGGCTTTTTGCTGCGTGGAGTGTGTGTGCATGCCTGCCTGCACGTGTGTTTTAAGATAAGGCAAACCCATATTTCAGGAATAAAAGGAATGGAAGTTTTGAAACAGTGTGAAAAGTGGTTCAGCATAGCTGGAGGCTACCTAAAATCTTAGGAGGATTTGGATAAAAATATTTCTAGCTCAGTTTGACAGGATTCTGAAGATGGAAATTGCATCGGAACTTTTGAACCTGAGGCTTTGTTCCCTCTGATTGTCCCCTTTGGGGCTGCAATAGGCTTAAAGAAAAAGTATTCACCACATCCAAAGTAGCTTGTTTCTGTATGTCGCATATTTTTCTCAAATGTAATTATTGTTGCTCATAATTTCTTGGGGTCTCTTTTCCTTGAACATTCCTTAAGTTGAAATATCTTCACTTCCCTTTTTATCATCACTCTTCAAAGAAATCTGGAAGACCTGCTGTATGGGGTTGCTGCTTCATAGTGTTCCATTTCCTTTATTGTCCTCTACTACTTTCAAGCTGAAAAATAAAGTCTTTAGGTTAGCATTCATGGTTTTCCTGAGTCTTTGTTCAAGTTCATGATTCTCCTTTATTCACCCTCTGCTTCAGTCAGACTAGTCTAATCATTGCTTCCCCCAAGTCCTGACCTTTTCACACCACTATCCCATTAGAGGGACACTGTCTAGAATAGTCCCCATTCTCAAAATACCACATCATCCTTACAAATTCCATAAAACCGTCATGACCTATTATCATCTAATTGACACTCCTTTCTTAGTTCTCAGAGGAATATATAGCACAATGTTTAGGAAGATTCCAGGTCAGACTGCCCCCACTCTTAACCAAGCTGGGCTAGACTTTAGCTTCATGACTTAAGCAAGTATATCAACATCTTTAGGGCCTCAGATATATCCATAATTCCAAACTCTTTCTCAAAAAATAATTGGCACAGAGTGAGCGAACACTCAATAAATAGTAACTATCATAATTGTTTGGTACTTTTCTTACAGACGCCTCTGTGACAGGTCTCATTGCCTAAACAACTGTAAGAGAAACCACTTGAGAGCAACGACCTATTTTTTTTGGAATTAGTGGGTTCATTTTTTCCCTTCACAACATCTAGTGCAATACTAAGCACTCTTTAGCTACTGATGGCTGAATTGTATTCAGTGAGTATATCTCAAAGTATATTATATACTTCAAAAATTCTTTTAATTATGGAGCTTTAAAACAATAAATAAGAAAAGGGAAATATAATTAACTTCCATATTTCAAAAGATTATGGCTTGTACCTGTGGTAGCAAATCAGAGCCTGACAAATAATACAACAACTTTAAGAACAATAAAAGTAAAAACATCTAAAAGTTAGGTCCAAGAGTCATTTTTCTAGGAAGGAAAGGAATGATGCTTGCTGATGCTCTGTCTAATTAAAATACAATATGAAATAGAAGCAGCAGTATAATCTTGTTAAAGGAGACAGAACTCTGATTATTCATTGACAATATGATTTTTAATTGAAATCCTCCAAGAACTGAGTTAGTAGAAGAGTTGAATAAAGTGGCTAGATATAAGATAAATATCTAGCCCATTGGTTTCCCATGTACCACCAGTAACCAATTAGAAAATATAATAGGAGACAAAAAGAGAATAAGGTATATAGTATGCATCAGAAGTTGTTTTAATCTGCTGAAATTATGGCTTTCTATTTCTACAAAAATAGAAATTTATGAACTATATCATGAGCATATTTTATTTTATTAATGTAAAATAATGGTTTTTTTTAAAAAAAAGCAAGGTAAACATTGATCATTGAGATTGGTAGTAATAGTTGACTGCATAACTTCAGCATCTTCTCCATTGTCCAAAGTATGATTCCCCAACAAGCTCAGAGTGAGTCTATATATGATAGGAATAGTCAGTTTTGTTTAAAATAATTAAAAACTCAAGTTTTTATGCAATATTTCTCTGTGCACATTATTCAATGCACACATTTTTGAATACTATCACTTCCTTACATGTATTCACATCAATATATCTGTAGCATTAGTAGTAGACTTTTTTCCCCTCACAAAAACAAAACAAGATTGTGAGCTGTTATTCATCTTTTATGTCCAACCCCACCTTCTATACTCTTCCTGTGATGCTGTAGCTAGGTCATCCCAACGTCTTCTTCCTGGGCTCCCTTTTCAGCTGACTTCCAGTTGGCTGGGGGTTGGGGAGAAGGAAGGAAGATAGGTTGTAAATTGCAGGTGGAAAGAGGGGAGAAGTTACTTTCTTCGTATTCTAGCTTCTGTCAGTGGCTCCTCTGCAGGACAGGACAGCTATGAGTCAAACCTCCAACAGTTTTGGCACTCCTAGCCATGACCACCCAAACATACAAGAACCAGCTAGCTGTATGCAACCTGGTAACTCAAACACCAGTTGCACACCACCTAATTTTTTAAACTTATGTCTCAGAAAAATTACAAACTACCTTAGTCCATTGGCTTTTGTGATCACTGGCATAATCAAAATAGATCTGCTGAAATGGCAAGCATCTATTGTATCCAATAGAAATTTGAATTATAAGTGTTGTTCCCATCCACTTTTGTGACCCCAATTTAATATATTAAACTAATATTACTAATAGATGTTCATATTGTCAGACAAAAGTAATTCAAATAATATGTAGCTAGAAATATACTCTTAGTAAGGTTTTAAAATGTAAATGTCTTTGAATTCCATGCAGAAAATAAGAAACAGCAAATAATCACATATGTACAATTATTTACATATTTATAAGTAAAAAATAGACTTGTGAGGGGCACTTGGGTAGCTCAGTCAGTTAAGCGTCTGTCTTTGGCTCAGGTCATGATCTCAGGGGTCCGGGGATCCAGCCCTGCGTCAGACTCCCTGTTCAGCGGGAAGTCTGCTTTTCCCTCTCGCTCTGCTCTTCCCCCCCACTCATGTTCTCTTTCTCTCTCTTCTCTCCAATAAATAAATAAAATCTCAAAAAAAAAAAAAAAGAATAGACTTGTGAATCTCCGCAGAATTTCAGCTCTATGTCAACTTTGCTTTTTGAGACCTGAGTTTATCTCTATTTTGTATTGTGCCTAAGACTAGAGAGCTCACCAATCTTTTCACATTCATCTTACTCTTTCTTAATTTACCTCAAACCCTTGTATCCTCCCAATGTATTCTTTCTCTCTTTATGGGATTTTGATAATGATACATGATTCAAAATAACTTAAATGTTTTTATACATTGTTCTTCCCTTGTTTATATACAAAAGATGGAATTGTTATTCCATCCATGAAAATACTTTCACTAAAATAAAAATGTTTTATGATGTTTGTGCTTTTGATTAAGGTAGATAATAAGAATTGACATAATTCAAAATAGCAGATAATACCTCAAAACCTGTACATTTTTGTCTGCAGGTAAATTTTCTATTTGTATTAATATACAAATGTGTTTGTTGTTCTGCTAATACATTTTTTTCAAAAATAAAAAGAATAAAAATAACATTGTGAAAAACCAATTTAGAAGCAACCAGAAAGTTATTTTGCTTAATTCATTTTTATCTTCCATTTCACAATGCAGATGGAGAAATTATGTTGTATTTTTAACCTGAAGACTCACATTAGCATTTGCATTTTTCCTGCATTTCCTTGGGGAGTAGAGGATTTACTGGGGAGCAAGGCAAAAATGGGAGCAAAAAAATAGAATATCTTCAATTTCCTCCTTTTTGTGTCTTCTAGGATGGGGACCCTCACTTAGAATAAGACTAATATGAATCTTTAAGGAAAAACAAAAAAAAAATTTTGTCTTTACGAGTTTAAGACTTTGCTTGGAATTCTGCATTAAAAATGGATTATCTATTTATGTATAATTTAAAAATAGCTGCAATTTCAATCTTGTTTCACTTCAGATTGATCAAAGCCAATTGTGGTAAATGTATAATATAATTGAGAACAGTTTTGATAGTGATAAATAGGATTGTCTTTACCACATTGAAATGTTGAAGCATAATATGATTTTTGGAGGTCTGTAATATTAGTTTTTATCTGTGTTTCAAGCTTATGGATGTTCCCAAATGAATAGCCTATTATTAACTACACAAAGGGGATGATTCCATTTGACCCCTGAGGTGATCAGTCAGAGCCTCAAGTGGGAGAGTTCATTACCTGGAGTTGACATGAATAATGATGAATGCCATTAGTCATCATAAAAATTTTCAACAGCTTTCAAAATTCTAGCCACAGCATTTGATTCAGTGACCTCCTATGACAATTAACCCCACAGACTAACTGTGTACCCTGTAATGAAAGATTTTTTCCATTTATTTTATATTAATATACCATTAATTTCATATGCACTAGGGGACAATATATACATAACACAAACTGTTGAAAGTATTCACATATTTTCTGGATCTAAAACCTTGAAGGAATATAAAACAATATCATTGCCTCCTCAAACATCTTTTAATAGAAAGATTATTTTATTACCTATGGGCTAGGACCAGGTTTCCTTAGCTTTCAAAATAGATCTGACATTGACACATTATTTACATTACTCTAAGATTTCATTTCATGATTTACAGCCTGACAAAGTTAGAAGAGCTTATCCTTTTCACAATATATGTGCAAAATTTTTGCAAACAAGACATGATAATGTGGACTGTATTTGGTAAATTTTCAGTCCCTTCTTCGCTCAGCATAAAGTGTACTTCCCTGATCCATTGATGTTGGACCTCACCATGTGACTTGATTTCTAAAGAAAACGTAACCAGGAACTGGGAATTTTCAGTTTTAGCTGCTTACCTCAGGATAAATTTCAATCATTTATTTTCTGGAAACAATAAGTTAGAAAATGATATCATGGATGCATGGATTGTACTTTAAAATATTTGACAGTTATGAGAGAGGAAATAAATAGGAACAGCAAAATAAAGTATTATCTACTTTCTGTTAGACATTTTTGGTAGTTTAGATATTTTTCCAAGTTAATCCTCTGTTGATTTTTTTTTTAATTGGTTATCTGGTTAGAGCAATTTGTTATCTTCCAAATTCCTTGCAGTTAACGACAACAACAACAACAGCACCGACTTTTCCTCCCCTTGAAATGACTGGCTCCTTTTCATCCTTCAGACTTCAGCTTAAACTCTAGATTATTTGAAGGGGTCTTCCGCAAGCACTCCTTCTAAAGTAGGAACCGCACGCTAATATTTTTTCTTTCTTTTCTTTTTCCTTAAGAGGATTCACCAGTACTTTAATTTATATATTTATCTATTAATTTTCTTGTTTAAGTCCTATCTCTTCTTCTAGACCATGTACTTGTTAAGTACTGGGTATTAGCAAGTCAGCACTTAGGGCGTAGAGTAGTTCCTGGCTTCTCTTAGGTACTAATTAAATATTCCTGACTATTAAACAGAGAAAGTCAATTATCATATGGTTTCACTTATTTGTAGAACATAAGGAATAGCACGGAGGACGTTAGGAGAAGGAAGGGAAAAATGAAGGGGAGGAAATCAGAGGGGGAGACGAACCATGAGAGACTGTGGACTCTGAGAAACAACCTGAGGGTTCTAGAGGGGAGGCGGGTGGGGGGATGGGTTAGCCCGGTGGTGGGTATTAAAGAGGGCACGTTCTGCATGGAGCACTGGCTGTTATGCACAAACAATGAATCATGGAACACTACATCAAAAACTAATGATGTAATGTATGGTGATTAACATTACAAAATTAAATTAAATTAAATTAAAAACATATTCTGAGTAATAGTTAAGTATTTCTGAATCCATGTACGAGGTGTGAGTTTGTGCTGTGGGCAGGAAGGAGGGGGTGGCGGGATCTGGAGGAACTCTCATCAGGAGTGATGACACTACAGTCGCTCCTACAAAGAGGCCCAGTCTTGTTCTCTAATAAATCCACACAGGCCATGGCTATTCTCCTTTACGCTTTGTAACCAGTCTCCAAAAGCCCCAAATCCACTTTTCCATAGCAGATCAGGAGACAGACATTCTTCATATTTTGCAGACTTCCTTTCAGAGGACTGTAACTTTCTCCCAGCTTGGGGCCCGTTTTTAAACAGAGGTACTCTAACAGAGTAGCTGGGGAACAAAAGGGGCAAGGGCAGCCACTGTGTGGATGGTTAGCCATAGGAAGCCATCCAACTGTAAGCCACTCCTTCATGTTGAATGGCAGGAGGTGCAGTCTGAACGCTTTCTGTCTCCGTCAAATTCATCATCACTTTATTATTAATAATATTATACCACTGTGTATTACAGCAGCTTGTTTCTCAAAATCTTTGATCTAATCTAAAAGTATAATTTACTTCTTTTGTCTAGAGACCACTACACAAGGCCTTAGAAGTATACTATAAATTCTGCTCCAGTCTACTGAAGCTATTTTCATTTTTAAATGAGCAAATGACACTTGTCTACCCTATACAATTCATTCTCAGATATGACCAATAAAATGATTGCAAGTTACTTTTCAAGGGTCAACACGGATGGGAAATAGGTATGATAACAACAATAATTTCTCTACAGACCAACCAGTTTTATCACACAGGAGCTTAAAGAAACTCTAATTTTGTTTTTACTCTCCACTAGAACAACAAAAATGTGTCTACATTAATGAAAAATATGTGAAATATAATTATTAAGTACCCAACTAAAGCAGGAGGAAAAGAGCTTAGTAGATTTCACATTGGCATCACCAGGTTTAAGTCCTTTTGATATAGATAGAAATTCCTTCTTGTCAATATCTTACAACTCACAGCAAAGTAGTCTTGGTTCATTTTTTTTTTTTTAAGTCTCACTGTGGCTCTTTCCAGAAATATTTAATGGAATGATTCTATATCTTGCTTTTGAAGACATTGCCATGGGTGGAGTTAATTATACTAACCCTCGTATTACTATCTGGTTTTTCTTTAGGTGGGGCTTTAAGTGATGGAGAAAAAAGAGGGACTTACTACTTTTACTAATCAAAGCTTCCCAGGGAGAAGAAGATGAGACCGTAATAATGGCTACTCTGCCTTCCATAGACACCTCTTTCATTCTATCCAATTTTAATGACCTTTCACTTACACCACTAGTTTGAAATGACCGTTCTCTTAGTAATCCATTCCTCTGATCTTGTATGAAATGGCATTATTCTCAAGGAGCATCTTGTGAGCCTCCACCCCATGACTTTCTCTCCTTCCACTGGATGCCCTTGGACAGCCCTTAGTTTATTTCACCACTTTGCATTAGACTGATAAAGCATTTGTTTTTTGTTCCCAAATAAGACTGTCAGATCCTTTACATCCCTTATATCATGTAACATGGTGCTTTGTTATAATACATACTCAATAAATGTTTTTAAATCAAATTGAATGTTGTCCACTGCTTCACATTTGTCACAAAATTGAAGACTTTATAATGGTGATTATGACTCACTCAACCTTTATGATAAGAAAGAATTTGAAAGATTAAGACACAATCTCTTATTGACCTTCTTTCCATTTCACTCCTATAGGCAAAAGTTTCCTTTGACTCTACCATTTTTTTCCCCGTTGTGACTTGTTAATGTAGGTACAAAACTCTACAGTATACATATACAAATTGATGTTTAAGTGAAATTAAAAAGTTCTTTTTAAAGAAACAACTCTCGAGAGGTTAAAGTATAGTCAGGCTGGGCAGCAGCATTGCTTTTATTTATTTATTTATTTTTTGCAGCAGCAGCTTTAAGAAGATGTTGGTAGTAAGTGAGAGTTATTTATATATTCATAATGGGCTAAAATTATCCTTTATTTTCCATCTTTCATCTGTGTCAAAAGAGAGTCACACAGACTTTTGAAATCCTTCCTCAGAAAATTGATTTTGAGAAAAGATTATTCTAACGTGCCATTTTTACAGCATATTTGCCCTACATTTTTATGAAATAGGGATGAGAGGGATGATCCATCAGTGACCACAAACTTTGTGCTACCCTAGAGGCTAATTCTGCTCTTTAAAGTAAAGGTCTGTTCAGTAACTGGAAGATGAAATTCTGAACAACAGGGCAATACTTCCTAACTCCGTAATCAGACTACAAAACTTCCCCAACTCCCACCCCCAAATGTGGGCCCACTTTGGAGTGTTTAATCTGTCTGTTCATAGTTGTTCTAGGTCAGGTTACCTAAGAAACAGACTCTGAAAGGGAGATCAGCAAGCAGAAGGTTACTGAGGAGTTTTCTCAGGATTAGCACCTGTCAGGGGAGTGGAAGAAGCTGATTTGGGCAGAGGGAGATATTGAACCGGGTGTAGTCACAGCAAAGGCCTAAGAGTGCCAAGCCAAGGGGAGCTCTGGAGCTGGGATGCCTCTGCAGAGGTAACACAAGTGGGTACGAGGAGGTCAGGCCCTTATACCCCTGTGTTGATTAGTCACTGGTCTCTGGCTGTCCTTGGAAAGGGGGCACAGACCTGGACAAAATGGTTCTCTTTGGACCACGGCTGAGAGCTGTTAGCTATTGATATTCCCAGTAGTTGGGGGAATGAGTGCTTCAGTCCTCAAGGTAGAGAGATGTGTAGTACACTGCAGACCTAGGACAATTGTCTACAAAGGGAAAAAATGATAAAATAAGAATATATTAATAATATATTAATATAATAAATAATATATTTGTATAATTACATATGTAAATATTTTCTTCTAATTATTAGAAAATTTTGTTTTTAGAAACTCTAAAAGTCAGAAGTGATAAATTACCCTTATTATTAAACCAAAAGTATCCAAATAGAGAATCATAGTCATTGGTTTCTCCAAATATATGAATTTAAACTGAAATAACACATTAATAACAACATATGATCCACTTTATATTTTCATCAGTGTTCTAAATGTTCACAGTGTTGTTGATCTTGGATTTAGAACTAATCATTTCTTCTAATTATGGAGTGATACTATTTAGGAAAACTTGCCAGGAAGTTGTATGTAAATTCACTGAATCCAAGATAATTTATATCCTCATAACTATTATTTTTAAAAAATGAAAATATTAACAGTTTTTTAAAAGGTCAAATATAGATGGATGTCTGTCACCTAAAAACTACTGGGAGGATAGATGAGTGGGGTGGGATGTGAAGAGCTATTAAATTGAACAAAAATGTGTAAATACACATATCTGTATATAAGCAGATATATGTATGTTTATATGTATATGCATGTGTGTAAAAGTGGAGGGGATTTTGCTAAAATGTTCATTATAATAACAAAAAATCTCTGGCTAGAGACACCTTGATAATTCTTATTTTCTATATTTCTTTTCTACAGGTTATATACACATGTACATGCACTCTATCAATTATCTACCTATCTATCTATCTACCTACCTATCTATCTATCTATCTATCTACCTATCATCTATCTCTACATCAAATAGACAATATCAAATGTGTTCCTTGGTTCACATTATACAGGAAAGCAAGCAGAGAATCAAATTAGTTTTCTTTTCTCTTAGCTTATATACATTGGGTCATGAAGTAGAAAGAACTCTAAATAGTTCTGTCAACTGGAGCCAAGGGAAAAAAAAATAAATTCTTTACGAAAGGTAATAAAGACCACAATGTCTTCTTTGTAATAGCCTTCACATTTTCTCTTGTAGAAGATGTTTAAAAGACAAAGGTGAGTGACTGAATGAGGTATTAAAATAACTTTCTCTCCTCTCTAACCCCAACGAATAATCATTTGATTTCAGGACTTTGTTGGTATTGGCCTTACAAGGAATGTTTTTAGGTTTTAATTTTTCCATGTGAAACAATATTATTCCTTATTTACATTCTTTGAACTTCAGTTCACATGTCTGCTTTTATTTACTCAGTTACATTTTGAATTATGAATTTTTTATTTGATTTTGCCTTTACTTATATAATCATCAAAACATTTATCCTAAGGGATGTGTTTAAGAACAGAATCTCCAAATAGTTCAGAAGTAGCTAAACTTTCCATTTTCACTTTTCATATATTCTGTTACTTGTTACCCTAAGGAGTTACTAAAAAGTACTGTTGAATCTCCTGTTTTCCTCTCACTCAGCGCTCCTTAACTTCTTTCATTGATAATACTTTACAGATTGGCTTTTTAGATAGTGGGATATAGTCAGCACTGATGCTCTTTCTGATCTATCAAACCAGCTTCCTTTGTACTCACTGGCAACAGGGTTAGTGATTTTGCTCACATCGCTGTCAGACTCAATATTATTGAAGTTTTTAAAAATGTATTTTCAACTATTTTTTAGACCAATTTGGAGACTGAGGGAAAGCTGTAATATACATATGCAATCATTTTGCAAAACTTCCTGCCCTAAATGATTAGACATTGAGGGGAGGCTTTCTTTCCATTGCTTCAGGAAGTTACTTGACAATTCTGATGAATTCCTTGCAACAAAGTTTGGTGGTTGTAAAGCAGAAGGATGGATGTCTCTTAGTAAATAAGGAAGCTCGTTCTGTGCTGAGACCCCAGCCTTGAAATTTACTACCAGCCGGGTGCTAGCCCTTAGTTTTCCAAGCCTAAGAACTCACCTTCTCTGTTTCCTAAGTTTGATTAGAGGCTGGGATCCTTAGATTTTACTGTACCTATTGTGAATGGATGGGTCTTAGTTTACAGTGAGAATTTTATCAAGTGGAAAAATGATTCATATCAGTTCAACATGAGGACTTTCTCCCTGCAACATGCCAAATGTCAATGGATTATTGGGTGATTGTAGAATCAGGACTCTGTAGGGTACAAACTTAGAATTTTCAGTGGTATCAGGTTAAGATAGCTTACAAGTTTATTTCTCAAAAGCCATACCCTTACCAGTATAATTCTAACTTCAATGTTTCTGGTAAACATTTCCTCTCTCTTGAATAACTCTTGAAAGAATACCATGCCTTTCTTCTATTACTCTCCATTTTCTATTCTTCCATTAACCATCAGTTCTTTTTCTAGTAGATAGATACACGTCTTTGGTAGAGATATGAAAGGTTTCATTAAGATACAATCACCTTTTGGCCCCAATACATTATGTGTTCATCTGTAGTTTAACTTTTAGAGGATAAGATTCTGTTTCAAATCCCAAACATCACCTTATTTTGTTTCCCCATGACCTGCTTAATAATACCAGTCATTTTTAACTTCCTAGCTTTAGTGTAGTTTGTCAAACCTGCATACACATAGGAATCACTTAGGGGGATTTTTAAAAGATACATACCTGGGAATCATGCCATTCCAGCTAAATTTGAATCTCAAAGTGAAATGGGAAAGCATATTAAAAACATCTCCACAAGTTACTGTGATGAGCCAACATGGTTTAAAACTACTAGCATACACACTCGATTCAACCACCAGGGTATGTGACTTTCTACAAGGATGAGAGGAAATCTGCTACAGTTTCCAACCCCCTGCTACATTTGATAGATTCCTCTCCTGACCTCAACTATTTCTACTTCTGTGAGTCCAGAGTAAAGTCCCATCACTGTGTTCTTTCTCTATCATACGCTGAAACATTCCACCAACAGTGATGAAGGGTGCTGACTGTGGAGATGGTTTGAAATGCTAACAAGAGCTAACTTTTATCATGAGCTGACCATGTACCAGTTACCTGGTCATTCACCACCACAAACTTCTTCATTCATTTTGTTTGTTTCATTTGGCGGTGTGTTTTAAGGAATAGGTGTGTAACTTTACTTCATGAATTAAACACCTTACAAATAAATCATATAATTGATTCAGAATTGAAAAATATATTTTTTAAAAAGATTTTATTTATTTATTTGTCAGAGAGAGAGGGCGTGCGAGAGAGCACAAGCAGGGGGGCGGCAGGCAGAGGGAGAAGCAGACTCCTCGCTGAGCAAGGAGCCCGATGCTGGGCTCGACCCCAGGACCCTGGGATCATGACTCGAGCCGAAGGCAGATGCTTAACTGACTGAGCCACCCAGGTGTCCTGAGAGAATGGAAAAAAAATTATTTAAAAGAAATAAAGAGAAGAAAAGCTTCAAAACTAGAGTGTACTACTAAGAATATACATTTAAAGTATTCATCCCTCTTTACAACCCTAAGTGGCAAGCATTATTTTCATCTCTATTTTATAGTAAAGCATGTGGAAACACAGAGAGATCAAATAACTCTCCAAAGTGCTGGAGCTTGTAAATGATGAGAAGATTCAAATCCTTAGTCGAACCCTACAAGCTTCCTTAAAAAAGAAAGAAAGAAAGAAAGAAAGAAAGAAAGAAAGAAAGAAAGAAAGGAAGGA
>NW_027397066.1:78595647-78655339 GCF_003265705.2 Callorhinus ursinus
GAAAGAAAGAAAGAAAGAAAGAAAGAAAGAAAGAAAGAAGGAAAATATTTTATTCTTTCATTCTTCCAAACAAGGGACAATACAACTCAACCACCATGTGCATTACTAGAAAAACACAACTGCAGTTATAATTCAAATATTAAGGAAAATAATTTATAGAATTTATAATCACACTTATTCTGGAAATCAAAGTTAATTTACTACAGAAAATAAACTAAAGATAAAATACTAACCTTTTCAGGTCAAACATATACAGAAGTTAGACTAACAAGATTTAAAAAGAGCATTGGGCTTGTTGTAATAACGATAATGAAAATTTGAACATTTTAATAAGTCATTACACTTGGCGGGAGGGTTATTTTTCAGTACTGTGTATCTGTGGTATGTGTGCATGACTAGATCTTCCAGAAAGTGGTAAAATCAGTAGCTAGAAAGAACTAGGTCTTATGTTAGAACATTAATCATTGTTCTTTATTGCCTCCATTAACTCAAGAAGCATTCAAGTTAAAACAGAACACAACAAAAATAAACATGAAACAAAAGAGAAAACTTGGTTCCTTCTCTCCAGGAACATATGATCTATAGATGATAAGCCAATATATAAGGAAATTCATGATTCTACTAGAGATTTATGTACACATTTAAAGGTAAGTACTGAGAAAGTGAGGTGGCAAAGGTTCAAGGAAGAGAGCAATCCTGAGGAGCAATGACAGGAATAGAGATTTGGATTAGAGAAATAGAGAGAGCATTTCACTGTAGGAAAGTATGCATAGTGATAGGTGGGCAGCCATATGCAAATGACAAATGATTGACAAAAGGAAGGGGCTAAGCCAGTTGGGTTTTTCTGGGACTGGTTTAGCTGCTTCTTTTTGTCAATCGTTTGGGGCTGGGTAGGGGATACAAAATGGATTATTTCCTTCTTGGGACTGAGTTTATACAGGGACGGGGGAGACATTTATTTAGGCTAGTTAGGGAGGGCTCCCTTTTGGCATCCTAATGCTAATGAGAATGCCCATCACAGGAGGGCCCCTGGAACGTGACTTGGAATGGGACAGTAATATACAGGTTTATTGGGAGGGCTCTCAGGATCAGCGCCTAGAAACAGCCTGCTCAGCGAGGCTTGAGTTGTAAAGCAGATTCACTGCAGGCCTTAGCCCATCCCCTGGAAGTTCTGAAGCTGACATAACCCTTCACAGACGTCCCCAAGTAGGACGAGGGTCTGGGCTTTGGTCCTCATGATGCAGCAAACCCTTGGGTGAAAAAGTCTGCTTCAATTTAGGCAATTCCTTCAGGGGATTGTTTATTCAGGGGGCAGTTTATGCCTTTTTGCCAGCAGCTTTGAGAGCAGATGGGGGAAATAGATCCTTAATTTCTGAAGGGGGCCTGGGTGGTGCTCCACTGTGTTTAGAGATCACTCCCTAATAGAGTAGTGGTCCTAAGCATCAAAGTGAACTCTGTTAAAAAACAACTGTAAGTCCACTAAATCGGAATCTCTCAAGCTGAAGCCCATATGAGTGAATTAAATAAAAATCTCCACAGGTAATTCTGTTGATTATGCAGGTTCAGGAATTACTGATCCAAAGGGCATAAATTACTCTACGAGAGTTTCAGAAATAACTGTGCTTTTCTTCCTTGGCTATTCAGCAATCTCACACAGTATACACAACTCTTTAATGCAGAACAGAAAGATGAATGCAGAAATCACTTTATGAATGGCTCTGGATTCAGTGAAAGGGCATGCAGGCATTTTAAGTGTATTCCACATTATATAAGAACAAAAGGACTAAGAACAACCGGAAGCCCATTAAATTGCGATTGCATTTAGAAGAAATTAAAGGTTACATTTAGTCTGTTATGGAGTAGACATAAAACTGTGTTAATCTATAAAATCTTCAGAGAGATACACAATGAGCTACCTGGGCAAACAGGTAATACAAATAAAATCAATTTATGATTTTGCAATACAGGAGCTCCTTTACTATGGATATAGCATACTATCTGTAGAATTTTAGTTCTAATACTTGGGGACAGACATTTAGCAGAAATTTACACATTAAAAACCTGTATAACAGGATATTTTGTCTGGATTTGTGTGGCCTACTGCTCAGAATCTATACTAGGAGGGCTTGTTGTTACTCCCTGCTCCAAATATTTGTAAGTATTCAATATTTACTGCTGTATGTTTTGGGCATGTACTTGTCATCTCCAAATACTTATTTGCCTCCAGAAATTTATGTCTTCTCTCTCCTCATCCTTGAACCCTTCCCCATTGAGTTTCAGTGATATGATGAATCTGATGGACTGGGGTAGATCTGGTTTAGACACGATTGCTGGGTGGAACAGGGCTCCCCCCTTTCAGAAACAATATGTTGCTTGTGGGTGGGTAGACTTAATTGAAACCTGATTTGCTTGATAGGACACAAGGGCCCTGTTTTTTTAGACACAGCATGCAACTGGTAGGCATTCATCTTTGCCCTGAAATCGGTGAGGCTTGCAAATGGAGGTAATGTGTGAACGTTTATCAATTTAGAAAAGCTGGACAATTGCACAGCCAAAGCATTTGGGGCCCTGCCTGTTTTTCTGTGGAATACCCATGACCAAGCATTATAAGAGAAGGAGGTAATATTTCTTCCTCAACTTTGTGGAACATCTCTTATCTGGACCAGGAAGGAATTGGAGAGATTCCAGTAGCTGTAACAAAATTGGCACTGGGTTTCCAGATCCTTTGGGTGGTAGGGATTTAGCCCGACTCCTCCAGTGACAGTTTAGTGCTGTATTTTGATACAGCTGAAATGAGTAGGAGGTTTTGTGGTAAACAGGATTAGGTCAAATCAAGGGAACTAGTGAGTTCTGAATTTGACCATGAGAGGCACCTCTGAGTTCCCATGAGAGAAACTACAGGCCATGAAAAGGACAGATTCTTTGAGGAATACTCACCAGGGAGCTTTGGTGCCATCAAGAGAAGACAACCTTTTGAAAAGACAGAATTTCTGTTTGTTAATTAACCACTGCCGTGTCGGTTATTGATAAAAGTGACCTCATTTCTAGGAGCAGAGTGATAAAGTCTGCCCATCGTGTTTATATGAAGAATTGTTATGCTTAGGAAAGATGCTGAAATGCTCTTTAGAAAAGGCAATTGATGCAGGGATTGCATTATGGAATAAAGGATATGCAAATATTCTCCTTCAGTTTGAAAACTCTCCTAAGAAATTATTTTGCCACGTTCCTAAGTGTCATAGTTTAGTGCTAAACATAATTAAGCAAACTATTTCAATGGCTAGGAACTTTTACTTAAATTGGTGACTTTAGGAGAGGAGCAAGAAATATAAATATACAGTTATTCTCCATTGAATAACTACAGCAATTGTGTTCTTTCATTGAAAGCAGTATTTTAAGTAGGAAAATACAACAGTTGTTTTGGGCCTCACTGTCTGTAGCAGGGCATGGTTGGGGTTTTCTATTGTCTTAAATGTATGACTTGCCAGCTGAACTCCGTGGATTCACCTGACACTTCAAAGAACAGAGTTCACATAGGAAGTTCTTCCCCTGAGACTTCTAGGAAGATCAGAGCCTGAGGATAGACAGCCATTCAGGCACAGAGACATAAACTTCTCCTTTCTAGGAGAGGCACCTACCTACTGTCGGTCTGGAAGAGAATGCTACACTCCCTGGGGGAATATGGTCCACTGAGTCCAATTCCCAGAAGGCGGCAGCTGCAGTTCTCTCCCGCCTTGTGGTAACCAAAGAGTCAGGCTTTTTGCCAAAATAATATGCAGTTTTATTCCCAGTCTCTTCTTATTCCTTGGATAATATGAATCCTATATTCACTGGGATGCTTAAGGTACTATTGCAGACCAAAGGTATGCATCTTCCCACAGAAGTGAGATGATTCAGCAGTTCTCACCGTGTGTATGTGTATATGTGTGTGAAAGAGAAAGAGAGACAGAGAGAGAATGTGTGCATGCTTTGAAAGTCCTCAGAATTTTTTATCTGAGCAAAATCATTTGAATATGAGCATTTCAGATGTGATACACAGTAAAGGTATTTGGTCGCTCTTCCTGTCTTTGTACCCCGTGTGGCCTATACCCTTTGACACAAGATAAGCTCAGGTGACCTCCTTTGTCTCCCACTGAGCAAAAAATTTCACCTAAATTGCTCAGGGAAAGAGTTTTGTGAATTTTGTTTTGTTTAGTTTAGTTTAGTTTTTTTTTTTTTTTTTTTTACAGTGTAAGGCCCCGCATCTAGATGCTAGAGAATTTTCTGAAAAATTTTTGGCTCTCATGATAATGAGATTCTGTCCATCATCCTGGGGTGGGTTGCTATGATTTCTTTCACTGAACTCGTATTCATTAGCATTTATGAAGCCAAACAAAATGTGAACTGATATTGAAGTTGTTGATTTCGAAGGGCACAGTGAGGCTTGTCCTACTGAAGAACAGTATTGCCTTAGTCGTATGTGCTGTCTTTCATTTTGATTTAATGTGATGTTCCTGACTGAATCAGTCCTTTGGAGTAGACAACAACTTCTAGGTTTCTGTGTTTAGAATATCATCATTGCAATCAAAACATATTAACTGAAAATGAAGGAAGATCCTGAAGTTTTATTTCAGTTTTCCAACAGGGTAGTAGTATTTACATGTACCTTCTCAGCTAGTTGCCATTTTAAGTCACAGGATGACTGGGGTACAGGACTGCTAAATCACAGTGAGGAAGCGTAAGTCGTGCACATAATCGTGTCATTTATTGTAGCAGTCACTTAGTTTACGTAATGCATAAATACAGGAGCAGCTGGTTGTCCAGTGTTTAAACATTAACGCTTAGTAGAGAAAACTAGTATACAGAGAAGTTCAAAGAATGTAGTAGTTGCTGAATGAGAAGAGATGAGAGATATCCAAGAGACAAAAGTAGTAAGTGCTTGAGTTTATGATGAATTTCTGGTTCCTGGTTCTGGTCCCTCCTACAGCCTGCTAGCTCTTACTGCCCTTGGGCACTCTGTGACAATGCTCTATCCTAGCAATTAATCTTTGTGTTAGTTTGGAGCTAGTCTGAATTATTTCCTGTTACTTCAAGCTAAAAAATGTCTAGATAAGGCAGCAAGAGGTATTAACTGGTAGATATCTGCAATTGTCAGGAGTGTATTGTATCTAGTACAATGCCTCATCTATCGGATATGCTGAATAAATACAGAAAGACGATCTGGCTAGGTGGTGGCAATGAGACTGGAAAAGACAGAATGGAAACTAGAGATTGGTGATACAAGAAAACCCAAAGGATCTGGCAAGTGATAATATAAAAAAGAGAGGATTGATGCCTGTGTGAAGATTCAGGCTAGGGAGAGCTGACTCTAGAGGTAGATGACCTGTCATGTGTTCCTCAAGATAATCCTATTCCAAAGGTGTTTTTTTTTTTTTAAAGTACAATAACTAATGAAAAAAACACAGACCAAAATAAATAATATTACAATATGTAAAGCATTTGTAATTTAAAAATATTTGTCTCTTTCTATGCATTTGCTGTGAAAAGTGATCCCCTCCCCCCCTTTTTATCCTTTGCTTAGTGAATACAGCATAATGTTTTTAGGCATTAGAATGGAAGCTAAACAGTGCTTTCTTTGGAAGATAATTTTTTTTTTACTTTTTAATGCACATCAATTTAGCCATATACAATGCAGTTCAAAATGGGGTGTTTCTACTTCAGTGAAGGTGTTGGGAAGACAGTGAGTATAAGGGACTTAGCTGTAAATAGCCTCAGACACAGAAAGTCATAGCTGAAGGACAGTTTGTATGCATTTATGTAGGATGGAAAGGACCATTAGTCACATATCCACCTTTTCAGTCACCGAGAGAACAATCCCCATTAGTAACATCATGTTTGAATAATAAGAAAAATGTATGTATGTCCTTGGAAATTCAATAAATAGTGAACCTTATTCCTGAGAAATTTGCAGGCACCTGGGAAAGTTAATTAACTCTTTTATACCCCCACAATTTTATAGAACATTTTCTACATTGCTAGAGGAGTATATTAAGATATATCTTGATGATCGTGTAAGTACAGCCCCACAAGAAAAAGCTGAGAGAGAAAATATGTGAACATTACTTAACACAGAATCTGCACAAATAAGTTGCTGATGATAAATTAATAAAGGAAGAAATGTTTTCCCAACCCATTTCTGAGTTGATGTATATGGTGTAAGGTGCACCAGAGACCTGCATCATAGTAGTTAGGCCCACCTCTGGTTTGGATCACTGCTGTGGACCCATGCTTGCTGAAGCTTAGACTCACCAAGGGCTGACCGTGGTGCATCTCAGGTTCATGCTGCTCATTTTTCTTTTTGGCACCCAGGAACTCCTCCAGTGCTGTCCCCATTGAACCTGGGCTCAACCTCAGCTGAGAAATGTGGAAGAATTTACATCCCTAATGGCAACTCTTAAATGGGAGAAGGAGCCAGTGGAAAAGCACGCCTGTCCTTCAGGTGAACAATGAACACAGGTGTTCTGCAAGCTTCCCCAGGTGGTCCTGACAGCATTCAACCCAGCTAATGCCTCCTCGCTCTGGCTTATCCTTCCTTATCTCACCTTCCTTGTTTCCTCATTTCAGGTAAAATAACTGTACCCAAGCCCTTGTCACTCGCTCTGTTTTCATGGGTTCCTAAATTAAGGTCCTTGTAAATTAGAAGGCTAAATAATAATTCTTGAATATGACAATGCAATAATTTATTTCCATACCTATGGAAATGGGTATAAATCATTTTATGCTCTGTGCTTATGAAAAGTTATACCTGAATTAAGTTTTGCAGGACAAATCAGTCATTAGGAATTTTCTCAATTTCTGAAAATTAATTCCATCATTTTAAATTTATCTTATTCCTAAGTTGTTAATAATTTATATAAATCAATGCATCTTTTATTAAATACACTAAATGGGAGAAACTTGATTTGCAAGTGAATAAATTGTTTTAAAACAGGAATAATTCCCTTCTCAGTTGGTAAGTGCTAATTTTGATATAATAAATTACTTAATGTGGGAAGCCACGCTTATTCTGCAAATATTGTACAGAGTGAAGACTTGAATTTTCATCTTAAAATAAATCTCTTTTAATTTCTTAAGGAATATGTGAACTTTAAAAGGACAAAATGGGATTGCTCTTCATGAATTAATTTCACTACTATTAAGATTCTGTTATTATAGAGCTTATAAAACTGCCTAGCATACATTTTATGAGTTTCAATTGGTAGCATAAAATAAAGTATTTTGAAGGGAAAAATCTACTTAAATCAGACTTTGAAAACATGACAATATTGGGAAAATATAAAAGGCATTTTAAAATGTTATCTAATTGTTGAAAATAACTTTCTAAAATGAATGACAAAAATTAATTCAAAATGAAGGAAAATGCTAGATAACAGTTTATAAATATTTCAATTATTTACTCTTAAAAATATTCTGTTTGAATAGCATCTCTGGAAAACAACCACATTGGACATAAAAACTTTCTCTATGTGTACAAATTTAGTTTTAGAGAAAAACTTGAGTTATTAAGAGACACAGGAATCTATTAATTTGGAAATTTCTCTTATTTAGTTTTTTTTTAAAGACTTTATTTATTTATTTGACAGAGAGAGACACAGTGAGAGAGGGAACACAAACAGGGGAAGTGAGAGAGGGAGAAGCAGGCTTCCCGCTGAGCAGGGAGCCCGATGCGGGGCTCGATCCCAGGACGTTGGGACCATGACCTGAGCCGAAGGCAGCCGCTTAACCGACTGAGCCACCCAGATGCCCCCCTTATTTAGTTTTGAAAGTTTTTTTTATAGAGTTCTGAAATTTTTACCTAGAATCTTTATTATCAACAAATATATTTATAATGTGTCAATAAAGAACAGAAAATTGCAATTGCGTGTTTATTTAGAAATAATGTATATTTATTATTAGCTAAAAATAAAATGGTTATAAATGTTAGGTAGAAGTAAGCAATTACTGATGTGGGACTCCCAACTTAGGAGATATTAATATTTTTAAGGTAACATGTATTCGTTACTCCTATTTTTAATTTATTCCAACTTTAAATCTTAGGTTTTATTCTTAGTCTTTGTCGGTCTATGATGGGGTTAAAAAAATGCAGACTCCCTTTTGATTAACAATTCATAAACAGATAATTTAATTATTTCTGCTATTTGGTCAGTTGGTTAACCACATATGACTCCTGGTAACATGGTATAGTTTTTTGTATTTCTATACTGATGCTATCTAGACACATTCACCTAAATTAAGTATAAGGATCTTTCATCAAAGGTAAAAAATAAAAACCCATCTATGTGATATACATAGGAAAAAATTAATCATTCACAAAGTCTTTTGGTAGCATAAAATAAAGTATTTTGAAGGGAAAAATCTACTTAAATCAGACTTTGAAAACATGTCAATATTGGGAAAATATAAAAGAATGATAACTTATTTACTATTTACTCTATAATTTGCAATAGAAAATATGTGGTATATTATCTTAATTTTCATCTTCCTTTCTTACATATGATATAACATCCTGAAATTATTATTCAGAGGATGTTGTATTAGTATACGTGGAGAGTGGATGTCAGCTAAACTCTTTCTTTACGGGGATATGAGAGGGAAGATATTATATTCACTATGTAATAAAAATCTCCAGAATTTCAGAAAGCAATGTTACTTCTAGAGTCAAATGAGACCAAATTCAGGGTAGGAAGGTAGGAGAGCACCACCTCTGGTTCATGCAGTAAAAGGATGCATTATTTGGTAGGGAATTCAAATGAAGTTCTAAAACCTCATTAAACAAGCCTGCATTTTCTCTATACAATGTGCCAGTGTTTTTATTTTATTTATTTATTTATTTATTTATTTTTTTAAAAGATTTTATTTATTTATTTGAGAGAGAGAGTGCACGAGAGGGGGAAGGGTCAGAGGGAGAAGCAGACTCCCCGCTGAGCAGGGAGCCCGACGCGGGACTCGATCCCGGGACTCCAGGATCATGACCTGAGCCGAAGGCAGTTGCTTAACTGACTGAGCCACCCAGGCGCCCCATTGTGTTTTTAAATAATTTAAGAGACACAATACATTTGTCCATTCCTAAAAGTCTTTGGTATTTCTCAGTTCAAAATGATTGCAGAACTATTATTGATTATCTCTGTCCCCCTATCTCAAATTATGTACTTAAAATTAACCAAATTAGTACAGTGTTTATTCCCCATGGGAAAAGGAAGTGGTGGGGCTTAAAAGCTGTCAGTAGTCCTGTCAAAACTAGAGTGAGGCTATTACAATTATTTGCCTACACATACTTCTTTATGTATTCATTATGTGAATTCAAGAGAAATTGCAATCATCCAAGGACACAAGGGCAAAATTAAGTTTTATAATATAAGATCCATGATTAAGAAAGTTTATGGGTACTATTTATTAAAATTTCTATTAGATATATCTATGTGCCAATAAAACAATAAAAATTTGGATAAACAGTAGTCATGAAATCAGGTAAATTAGACAATAAATATGATAGAACCACATTTTTAAGTTATGGCAATATAAAGTTTTATTATTAGCTAAAGTATTATTATGAAACATCCACAGAAAAAGAAAGTTTGCTAATCATAAATCCTTAGTAAAACACATGCTAAAACATTTCCTTTAGCAACAAGGAAATTGAAATCAAAAGGAAAGAAGGAAAAGTAAGCATGCTGGAAAGTCTAAATAAGTACTAAATATAAAATTAATTGATTTCTTTAAGCAAAATATAGTGGACACATTGAACATTGAACAATAACATTGAAGATGGGAGGTCGAAAGGCAGAGTTACATATAATAAAAAAAAGGCAGAGTTACAATATTCTAAGGCTTTGGATTATTATGAAATAGGTTAGTATTAAGTATCCTTACACATTTTTAGTTTAAAGATATATAGGTCAAACTATGTAACAGTTACCAGAACAAGCAGAGGAATTAGATGTTTAAATTCCAAATGAGTAGAAGTCAAGACAAATGTGAGTATTTATAAAATTAATCAATATAGTAGCATCCTAAATAAAGGAAAATACATAAAAGAGAGATTGAAGACAAATAAATTAATAACAATAATAAATATAAGTGAAATAGACATCTATTTAAAAGACAGGGATTATCATATTAGATAAAACAACCACCACCACTGGACAAATCAGATTCTATACTATTTGAAGACATGAAGCAAAAAACGTAAGACATGTTTGAAAACAAAACATAGACAAAAAATACCAAGACCATACATACCCAAAGAAAGCTGACTTAGATATATTATTATTAAATTCAATTTAAAGCAAAATCATTAATACAGATAAAAGTCACTACAAAATGACAATGAAAAAATACACTGAGAAGAGCAGAGAAAAGTTCAGGTAATGACATTAATGCATAGGAATATAGAAAGCAGCAACTGAGAGAGTTGAAAGGAAAACTTGAAAAATTAATAATCATTTATGTTAATAATTCTAACACATTTTTTTCAGAAGCTGATTTATTTTTATTTTTGTTATTTATTTTTTTCAAAAGCTGATTTTTAAAAAGGATCCATATTTTCTCTTTGTTGGGTACACATTATATTATAAATGAACCATTCACAAATACTGGCTGACACACAGGCCACCAGCACCATGAATCACAAAATCACCTCACATTGTTATGTACAATAGTTTCTCTGGCCATAATGCAATTAAAGAATAACTATAGTTCTACGTATTATTAGGAAAACACTTTCAAATAACTTATGAGTTAAAGAGCAAGTTAAGAGATATTTAAGATGATTTTGAATAAAATTGTAATTTAAATTTTTGTATAAATGTATGTGGTATGCAGATAAATTATTACTTAGAGGAACGCTTATGGCTTTAGAAGATTCACTAATAAAGAAGAAAAACAATAGATTGTGAAAACAATGAGGTAATTATTCAACTCATGAAGCTGGATAAAACAAATTAAAATAATGAGGAATAGTTCACCCACATTCATTCACCCTCCAGAGGTATTATACTGGAAAATTGGCAATTGTGGAGTTGTTGTCACCATTTATTGTAATATGCTATTGGCATTTAGTGCCAATCAGCCAGGGATAAAAATGTCCTGCAGTGTACTGGACAGTTCCATGTAATAAAGGATTGTCCAGCCCGAACTGACAAGAGCCTTTCCATTAAGAAACATTATAGACGAGCCATGAGAGACTATGGACTCTGAGAAACAAACTGAGGGTTCCAGAGGGGAGGGGGGTGGGGGGATGGGTTAGCCTGGTGATGGGTATTAAGGAGGGCACGTACTGCATGGAGCACTGGGTGTTATACGCAAACAATGAATCATGGAACACTACATCAAAAACTAATGATGTAATGTACGGTGACTAACATAACATAATAAAATTAAAAAAAAAGAAACATTATATAGTTATATTATTTGGCTTTTCCTTAAGGAAACGAACATGACAAAACTTCTGTTAATCCTGTCTGATGCTTACATCATTGTATGTTATTCTCCGTACCTTGATCTATTTTTTGAAACATAATTTTTCATTAATAATCTCAAGTTCATTGGAGTGTAGTGTTTAAATTTGCACGGATAATAAAGTAAGTAATAGAACCCACACTGAAATAAGCTCTTAATTATAGATCTCTATGTATTATACTATATGGTTTCTTTCTTTCTTTTTCCACTAATTCCTAAGTTTTTTTCCCTTGCACTGAAATTTTGGACATTATTAGTTCACATATTCGAAAACTTTCTTAGTTTAACTTTTTCTTTTTTTAAAAGATTTTTTTTTTTTTATTTGAGAGAGAGAAAGAGTGAGAGAGAGCCCAAGAGCGGGTAGGGTCAGAGGGAGAAGCAGACTCCCTGCTGAGCAGGGAGCCCAACGTGGGGCTCTACCCGCGGACTCCGGGATCATGACCTGAGCCGAAGTCAGTCGCTTAACCAACTGAGCCACCCAGGCGCCCTAGTTTAACTTTTCGCCTGCAGGTTAAATTAACCAGATCTTTTACTCTTAAAATCTTACTCTTTCCCCCCACTAAATGTTGATTATTTTTCTTCTCCTCTTTACCTCCTTAAAGTTCTAAATTTTGTAAAATCGTATTATAAGTTATATCGATTATCTAGTTTTCCCTATGTCCTACCATGTGGCCCAGATCTAAAAATACATTTTATATGCAAAGCAGTTTGCCAAGGGGTTTTTTTTTGGGGGGGAAAGGGGTACATAGAGATACGAATATTGTTTCCTAGGAACTTATGGT
This sequence comes from Callorhinus ursinus, assembly GCF_003265705.2. NCBI lineage: Eukaryota > Metazoa > Chordata > Mammalia > Carnivora > Otariidae > Callorhinus > Callorhinus ursinus. The sequence goes on from NW_027397066.1 coordinate 78,607,923, forward strand.
TTAATAGAATGGGAAGTTTGAAGGGGAGGTAAAGTTTATGTATTGAATTTTATCATAGAGTATTAAAATAGTATTAAAATCTCATAAATAAATTGTTTTAGGTAGAGTATGGGAATGGGGAATCTTGAAGTGAGGGAGATTTAAGTCAGGGGAATATATTCTATTGGAAGAAATAGTATTTTTTTAAAAAAGTGGGAAAGAGCAAGACATCTAGTTTCAATGTTTTGTCCAGAATATTGTTGGGAAAGTGACTGTTTAACCACATTGTGGATGGCTCTGGTTACCGTGGAAATGAGTACTTTGTTCTGTAGGTAAGAGGAACAGATGAAAAGTTTTAACCCGGGTATGTGGGTGGGAAGTGCAGATGACAATTTGAACCTGCGATGTGGGGAGATTAATTTAAAAGTTTGTGTAAAAGCTTGTCCTGGTCTTCTCTGATTCACTGTGAATTCTCTGATGGCAGTACTAGCACATCACAGACGGTGTCTGTTTATCTTTTTATGCCATAGATACTCAAAAGATGTTGAATGAAGGGACAAAGGCAGCCATTTATTTATCAAACATTTACTGAGTACCTACATGCAGTAGAGGATTCCCTGAGTTTTAGAAATATAGTCAAGTGGAGGCACCCATCCATTTTACTGACTCCTCTCTCTCTGCTGTCAGTCTTGCTTGATGACAGATGGGTCCCTGTGGACTTGCACTCGGTGCTAACTGGAAGACCCTTCTAAAGCCAAACCATTTCTGTGACTGTCTTTTTACCTGTTGTCTTATCACCTGTTTCTCGGTGGTCCTCCTTTAGCCTCTAACTAAAGAGCCTTGAGATCATCCTTCTTTGCTCACGCCCAGCTTGTCACCAGATGAGCCCTACTTCTTCCCTAGGGAAGTACATTTCCTTCCCCAACTCCATCAGTGGTGTGATAGGAACTCACTTATGTTCATAAAGTAAGCATAACCATAAACATCATTTATAATATTATCAAGTGCTTAAGATTTAGAAACTTCCTAAGGAAATCTCTTTTTTTTAATCAAGATGTTTTACATATATATTTGTGTGTATATGTATACATATATACTATATATAATATACAGTATATTTTATATATTATAAATATATACACAAAAAATAGTGAGCATGGAATATTTATCAAGCCTATCTAGGAACACTGAACAGAAAACCCATTTGTCTGACATCTGTTCACTTAGTAGTTCTGATGTTGGTGACTTCAAAATTTTGAACTGCTAATTGATTTTTAGTGAAATGGTTTCTTTATAGAAAATAAAAGGTACAGATCCAAAGCATTATCTTTCTTCTCATACTTTAGAAACTTTCAGCATTATTAGGTGGAAAGGTGACTTTGCTATCGCTTTTTGATTACTAGTGTGTTTTCTTCCCTGTAGAAGCTTCTTGACAAATTTAACAAAGGACTAGAAACCAAGTTGTCCCTAGAGATAGAAACCCAAGAGGAGCCCTGTGACATTTTCAAAATAAGTGCAATGTGAATTTAAAAAAAAAAAAAGAAAAATATAAAAAAAAATAAAGCATTCTTTTCTGTTTTGGCCCATTCCTCTGCTTGATTGGTCAGGAATGATGATGTGATTCATCATCTTCACTTGAGCTGTTGGGATTAAAACTTCCAGAAATGCTGGCAGGGTAGGGAGAACTCTTCTCCTTTGTCTTCTCTTAAATTCTGTCATGGCTAATTTAGTTGTGGTGGAAGGAGTGAACATGAAATTCTAAAGCCACATTCCTTTATACAAATTGTACTGGTCTTTTTTCTTCCAGATGCCAAAACTGATAAAGTAAACCATCATCAATTTACAATGATAAAATTATGAAGAAGCATTATACATGTAACAAAATCATGCTTGCTCCAAAATAGCTGACTCCCTCAGGAAGACTGCTTTTGATTACCACAAAGAAAACACTTTGGGACTTTGTCATTTAGAGACAACCATCATGTTTTCTTCCATCCTCTTCTTCTCTTTCTCTCTCTTTTTTTTAAAGAGATGATTATATCATGTATGCAATGCTGTTATGATCTAAAATATTAAATCTCCAACTTTTCTTTTAGTTTACTATCCCCTGGGCTTGAATTTGTGTCTTTGATCTGTATGAAAATGCCTGTTGTTATTCCGAGCAACATCAGCTTTAGCCTGGAGGCTCTTGTATCAACTTTTCAAGGACATTTGAATTTCAAGCTCTCACTATCCAAAATAGGTGGCATACAGAGTAAACTACAGGTAAACGATATAGCATATAAAGTATTACATAACCTTTCTGAGACATGTAAAAAACTCAAATAATGAAGAGGGTAGTATGATTGGGTAGGAAGGTAGAATATTATAAAGATATTTGTTTTTCTTTTTTTTAAAGATTTTATTTATTTATTTGAGAGAGTGAGAATGAGAGACAGAGAGAGAGCACATGAGAGGGGGGAGGGTCAGAGGGAGAAGCAGACTCCCAGCTGAGCAGGGAGCCCAACGCGGGACCTGATCCCGGGACTCCAGGATCATGACCTGAGCTGAAGGCAGTCGCTTAACCAACTGAGCCACCCAGGCGCCCAAAGAAATTTGTTTTTCTAAAATGAAGTATAGAGTGAAATAAATTTTCTTTTATAATTTGACAAAACTACTCTTAAGTTCTTATTTAATAAGAAAATATTAAGAAAAAAATGGAGAAAAACTTAAAAATAGAATAACAGCAATCCAGGACAATATCTCCTAGACATTAAAATGTGATTGGATTCAGTCCCAAGCCTGAGCAGGACAAATAGTATGAAATAAGACAAAAAGTTAAAACAAACTTAATTTGTGAATTTTAAAACAATAAAAAATTTTTAAGAAAAATCATTAGAATAATTGGTTTAATATTTTAAACACATAAATTAAGATCACATACCAAATTAAGTTTTAGTTGGTCTGAAGTACTTAATGAATGCTATTAACTCTAAAAACTTAGAAAAAATGTATATGCCCTTTCTGTCAGAGGGAAGGTTATTCTTTGTCTGAACTTGTGGTAGAAGACATAAAAGAAATACAGTTATGTTAGAGTAAATGATCCTGTAAGAAACTTTATTATAGCAAACTAAATAAAAAAGGCTAATTATAAATTAGGAAACATTATTAATAATAACTCAAAAAATACTAGCTATATAGTTAATATTTTTATCATAAGGAACTCATACTAATGTATCAATAATATATAAATGAAAAAGGAAATAATTTAAAACTAGTAAAATACAAAAAAATTAGAGAAGTTAGCAAATTCTATATTTTATACTAGAAGTTACACATGAAAGTTTAAGTGACAGTCTTTTTTTTTTTAAGTAAATCAGCCATTTAGAAAAGTTAATATAAAATACTGAAGAGGGGGCGCCTGGTGGTGCAATTGGTTAGTCATCAGACTCTGTTTCAGCTCAGGTTGTGATCCCAGGGTCATGGGATCAAGCCCAAAGTCAGGCTCTTGCTTAGCGCAGTGTTTGTTTAAGATTCTCTCTCCCTCTTCCCCTGCCCCACCCCCCCAAATAAATAAATAAATCTTTAAAAATAATAAGATATTGAAGAGGTTGTGGTAAAAAAGATGTTTTCTTATATTGCTGTTGGGATGTAACTTGAGGCAAACTTTCAGAAAGAAATTTGACTATATTTATCAAGCATCATAAAAGTAGTAACACTTGAGTAATACAGTCTAGAAATCTTCTCTAAGAAAATAATCTAAATTATAAAAGATATTTATGTATAAAAGTGTTATAACAAGTTACCTATAATAGTTAAATTTGAGAAAACACCAATTTATGTTTAAGTAAGATTTTTAGCAAGTAAAACTAGATTTATACACAATTTAATAATAAATATCTATTTCATATTAAAAGAAAACATTCAAATAGCATACATAGTATGTCTCAGCTATATAAAACATACATCAAATACATACAAAGAGACATAAACTAATATTTAATAACTTTTTTCATACATGTGTATATCAGTCTTCTCTAAATTTTTAATAACAAGCATATAATTCTTTCACAATGGGAAAATAAGATAATCTAAATGAGTAGCAGAGGAATACAAATGGCTTATTTAATTTTAGTAAAAACACCCTAAATATATGTTTTTACAGATAAGAATTTTGAATAAATTCAAATTTTCAATTCTTCATTAATTCATGTTTTATTGATTACAATAAAAAACAGTATGTTTTTATATTGACTAAATTCAAGTTTTCAATTCTTTGCTATGTTTTACTGATTATAATTTAAAATCATTTTTTTATTGCCACCTGCCCATATAATTCTAAATGTCACTTATATGACTATACAGATGAGAATAGGAATATTTTCAAAACTTTAGATGCAGAATTCTATGGAATATTAAAACATAATTATAAAACCACAACTATTTAAAATTTCCATAAGAAGTAAAAGAGAAGGAAGATTGATGGAATCCAGAATGAGTATATACTTTGTGTGGTTTTTTTTTTAAGATTTTATTTATTTGACAGAGAGAGACACAGTGAGAGAGAGAACACAAGCAGGGGGAGTAGGAGAAGGAGAAGCAGGCTTCCCGCCGAGCAGGGAGCCCGATGCGGGACTCGATCCCACGACGCTGGGATCATGACCCCAGCCGAAGGCAGGCGCCTATTGAATGAGCCACCCAGGCGCCCTGAATACATACTTTGAATATTGTTTTTTATATACAACTATCTTCGCCTGGGTTCCCAACAACTTGAAATGAAGTTTGGGGTTAACCCTTAGGAGACAAGCATGAGGGTAATAAGAGCAAGGGACAGGGGAATTAAGTCAGGGAAGGAAGGGAAATCATGAAAGATGATACATTAATGTGCTGGACACTACATTCACTATTATTCTTTAAGACAAAACAGTTGATCACTTGGCAATTCTGTCGGTCCTCACCTCACTGGACATCTGCACACAGAAATCTACCTTGCTGGGGCACCTGGGTGGCTCAGTCGTTCGGCGTCTGCCTTTGGCTCGGGTCATGATCCCAGGGTCATGGGATCGAGCCCCACATCGTGCTCCCTGCTCCCCGGGAAGCCTGCTTCTCCCTCTCCCACTCCCCCTGCTTGTGTTCCCTCTCTTGCTGTGTCTCTCTCTGTCAAATAAATAAATAAAATCTTTGATTAAAAAAAAAGAAAGAAATCTACCTTGTTGCTGTCCAGGACGAAGAGCGAGGAAGGAGTCTCCTGTTTCCCACTCATCAAATTTTTGCCCATAGGAGGTGACATCTACATCCGTCCTGAAACACACACACACACACACACACACACACACACACACACACACACACACACACTTCCAGGTTGTATTATTGGGCCCCTTTGGTGGTTGCTTGGGGAACTGAATCTGTCCCCCTATAGTGTGGTGCATTATTCAAATTCAGAAAGAAGGAACCAGAAACTGAGGGCAACAACTGGCTAGCCTGTGCCGTGGCGGTTAGAGTTACAGCGAGGCTTCATGGTCCTAAGTGGAATGGGTCAGCCACAGCAGTCACCAAAGAGGAGCCAGCAGGTGCGGGAAATAGTGGTGTTAAGGAAATCTGAAGAAGTGTGTATAACCCATGTAACGGCTATCCCGCATGGGCTCAAATGTGCTGTTAAAAAACAAAAACTAAAGCTCAGACAGTAAAAATTTAGTGATCCCTCATTCTCCCTACCTACCATCCTTGTCTCTCATTTACAGTCAACATTCTCAAAAGAATTATCCATAATCACCATGGCACTTATCTCAATTTCCTTCCAGCTGTTACTCGGGGCTCTTATTATATCAGTCTTTACAAATTTCCTTGGGAATTCTGATGGTGGTTCCACCAGTCTTTCACCGTCACCTCCCAACTCTGCCACCCCGGTTCTTGCATTTCTCTTTTTCAGCTGGGATCCCGTCTTTAAAAACTTTTTGGAATCCCTCTCTGTTCTTATCTCACAAGTGTTTCGCAAAACTATCACTCTCTCATTTTTCTTCATTATTTTCATTTTCCGGGCTTCATTGGTAATTTCCCTTGTTTTTTCTCTAGCTTCACTAGCTATCTTATCTCTTCTTTTTGGGTTCCTCTCCTCTGCTCCATTTCTAAATGCTGGCATGCTGCAGGGCTTTGTCCTAATGCACACGGTGAGGGGTGAGTACTATTTCTCTACATGAATCAACTCTGTCTCCCTCCTGTCTCAACTTAGCTTGTGGCCAGGTTGTTCACCCTAGCCACAAACTGTTATTTTGGTTTCTCAGAAATGCCAAGATATGGTCATTCTCAGGGATTGTGCTCTAGCTGGTCCTTTCTGGCTGGAAATCTTTTCCCCCAGGCCTTTAAACAATAACTTTTCCTATACCTTAGATCTAAAGTTAAAGTATCATCAAGGAAGTCTTCTTCAACCACAAATCTCTAAGATTCCTCAATTTCAACCACATTTTCCTGTTTATTTTTCAATTTGGCATTTGGAAGAATCTTACTTCCTTTTTATTGCTTCATTAGAGTGGAATTTTTCTCTCCCCACTGTAAGAGGATCTGTTGGGAACAGGGGCCTTACCCATCTTGCTCACCACAGTGCATGAAGGAGCCGTAATAATGTTTAACTCACAGTAGGCATGCAATGAGTAGCTTTCAATGAGTAACACTAACACAGCATCACTTGTACTGAACAAGCAACCTAACATTAAAAAAAAAGTAAGTATCAGGGCTGGTATAAAGGTTAAGTGTTGTATAATAGTCACTCTTATACTTTGAAGTCCCCCAGTCACTCTTATACTGACTTGTTTTAAAAAAGTATTTTGGTAATACACAGCAAACACTTCTATACATGCCCTTAAATTATAAATAATAGCCTATTAACTAATTGCTGATTGATTCTTAACAACATAGGAATTTGTCCCCATAACAGTAATATTTTATCTATGAGTAAAAATTACACATATGGTATGCAATTATCTTGAGCTTGCTTTGTAATATCTTCACTTATGGTTCAGTGATACTTAGGGTTTTTTTAATATTTCCAATTTATTGAGGTATAATTGACAAACAAAAGTTGTATAAGGTTTTTATACACATATATATTGTGAAATAATTAACACAATCAAGATATTAACCTATCTATCACCTCTAGTTACCATTTTCTTCCTGTATGTGTGTGTGTGTGTGTGTGTGAGTGTGAATGTGTGTGTGTGGTGAGAACACTTAAGATTTACCCTCTCAGCAAATTTCAAGAATGCAGTGTTGCGAACTAAAGTCACATTGTTGTATATTAGATGTGTAGAACTTAGTCATCTTGCATAACTGAAACCTTGTACCCCTTGACCAATATCTCCTCTTTCTCTCACCCACCAGCCCCTGACAACAACCATTCCACTCTCTGCTTCTATGTTTCACTATTTAGATTCTACATATAAGTGAAATCATGCAGTATTTGTCTTTCTGTGTTTGGCTTATTTCATTTAGCACAATGCTCTGCAGCTTCATGAATATTTTTACAAATGGTAGAATTTCCTTCTTTTTTAAAGCTGATTAATATTTGGGGTGTGTGTGTGTGTGTGTGTGTGTGTGTGTGTGTGTGTATCACATTTTCTTTATCCATCCGTCAAAGGACATTTAGGTTGTTTCCATATCTTGGCTATTGTGAATTCTGCTCCATGAATAGGGGAGTGCACATTATCTCTTCAAGATGCTGATTACATTTCCTTTGGATATGTACTCAGAGAGGGGTGGTTAGATAATACGTTAGTTCTATTTTTTTTTAATATTTTGAAGAACTTTCATACTGTTTCCCCAAATGGCTGTACCAATTTAAATCCCTACAGCATTGTGTAAGAGTTTCCTTTACTTTTGAAAAAATGTCATTCAGGTCCATTCCCCATTTTAAAAATCAGGTTTTCTTTTTAAATGTATTTATTTATTTTTGCTATTACAGTTTTAACAAGCATTTTAGCTTGGTATGTAAACAAAAAATATATAATTTGCTGGTATAGATTAGGAGGATATTACAGATCACTACATAAGTAGTATGTTTACAAATATCTGAATCCATCAGACTGGTTAGGAAAGCACATTATGTAAACTGAACCATTAATGTGTTAGTTCTTTTTGTCTTTTTCCCAGTGTGTGTATCAGTCTAAAATAGTCCATTTTCATTTTATCTTTCAACATTCCTACTTAATAGGATAGAGTAAATATTACACACACACCACAACTAAATGAATAGAATAAATTGAGATTTAAATGGAAATGCAAAAGGAAAATTTCCTTTGTAAACAATAAATTTTCACCAACCTACTAATAGAATAAATCATATAAGACTGCCATGAATATACATTATTCATGGAAAAAATGGGCCTCAGATTCTTGTACAATTTAAGTGACAAGTACTGTGTACACCAACACGGAAATGCTGTGATGTTTTGGATAAGTTACATTATATTTCTATAATGTAGAATTACAGGTAATGCTAGCACTTAATAAGCCTGAACAAAAGTATGAGAGGCTCAATTTGCTTTTAAATATAATCTACCAAGGTATATTATAGCTTCTGCTACTTCCTAAACAATTCCTGTATAGATGTAGATTTATAATTAGCTGCAGCATTTATATATCTATTTATAGCAATTATACATATAGCAATTGAATTTACGGAAGTCATTTTCATATAGTTAAACTGTTTATATTTAAATTAACCTTGTATTTTTTAACAATTAGAAATACAAATTCAGCTCATAGTAATAATATCAGAACCTGATTGCTGTGCTCTTCATTAGTTCATCCATTAATGTGTTGAAAGTCTTATGTGATTTATGCATACTGAGTTTTTATCAAAAATGGATTTTAATTTTTGTTAAAATGTGCTTTACCCACATCTTTTTAAATGTTCATGATTTTTTTCTTGAATTTTTTAATATGGTGAAATATAATGCTATTTTTTAAAATTAGTCTCACTTTGTTATTTTTCCTTTTTCTTTCTTTTTTCCATTTGATTTCCTTCATCCATTTCTCCCATCCAAAAAAAATGCTGTTTTTTATGATGAATATTGATGTATTCTGTGGATAAACCCTATTTTATCATACTATTTTTTAAATCATACACTACTACATTCAGCTTGCTAATATTTTATGTACTATATTAGCATTTACATTCACAGCTAAAATTGATGTATATACATTTACTCTCATGGACAGTTTCTGGTTAGTTATTGCAATGGACTGAATGTAACTCCCCAAAATTTATATGGTGAAAAATAATCCCTGGTGCAATGGTATTTGGATGTGGGACCTTTGTGAAGTGATAGGTCATGAATGGGATTAGTGCCCTTGGGGAGGGTATGTGTTATGGTGAGCCCTGTGAATTGTGTAAGACTGTTGAATCACAGACCTGTACCTCTGAAACAAATAATACATTATATGTTAAAAAAAAAAGAAGCTAATAGGAAGGGAAAAATGAAGGGGGGGATCGGAGAGGGAGATGAACCATGAGAGACTATGGACTCTGAGAAACAAACTGAAGGTTCTAGAGGGGAGGGGGTGGGGGGATGGGTTAGCCTGGTGATGGGTATTAAAGAGGGCATGTGCTGAATGGAGCACTGGGTGTTATACGCAAACAATGAATCATGGAACACTACATCAAAAACTAATGATGTAATGTATGGTGATTAACATAACGTAATAAAATAAAAATAAAACAAAAAAAAAATAAAGGGGGCCCCAGAGAAATACCCCAACCCTTTAATCATGTGCGGCCACAATGAAAAGAAAGTAGTCAATGAAGACATGTGTCCTCACCAGTCACTGCATCTGCTAGCATCTTGACCTTGGACTTTCTAGACTACACAGAAGTGAAAAATAAATTTCTGTTCTTTATAAGCCATTCACCTATTGCATTTTATTTTAGCAACCTGAATGAACTAAGAGAGTTATAATATTAAGGTTATAGTTATAAGGTTATAGTCTGTATATTCTATGTATTTTCTTATTTTTTCCCTAGAAGAATTTGTTAAAGATTGAATCACCTCTTCCCTGAGTGTTTGTTCTATTTTGTCTTGAAAACTGTCTGGGCCAAGATTGTTATCTTTGTGGACAGATTTTAAGCTAATTTAATCAATGCAGTACGATTTACTGTTCTAGTTTCTTCTTGAACCAGTTTTATTCTATTTTATTTTCTATAAGTTTGTCTACTTCATTTAAATTTTAAACAATATTAGTATAAAATTATTCATAATATTCTCTTATTTTTAAAATCTGCTACATTTGTAGTCACATCCCATATTTTAAATTCAATACTTTCTCACTTTCTTTTTATTTCTTTTTAAAACATTTATTTTACTAGAATTTATGCATTCTCCCTCAATCGTTTTGGAAGACAAACATTTATTTTACTAGAATTTATGCGTTCTCCCTCAATCATTTTGGAAGATATACATAATTTCTACAGGTTTTATGTTCATTGTTCATTATGATTTTTTTCACATCTTAAATGAGGTACTTAACATATTAGTTTGTAGGCTGCTTCCTTTCTAATATTATCAAATAAGTCTAAGAATTTTTCAGTCGCATGTCACATATTTTGGTATGTGATATTTATTATGATTCTGTTTCAAGTTTTTTTTTTCTAATTTCTGCTAGGTTGACTACATTAATACACAAGGTATAAGGTATATAGGGTTTTATAGTGTTTGTGGGTTTTTAAATTATCAATGTCTCTATATTATCGCATTTAATCAGACAATGTGGCCTATATAGAACCATACTTTGAAATATACTTATGTTCTCTCTATGACCAGTCGCATGGTCATTTAACTTAAATGTTCTATGTGAGCTTGGTATAGACTGCCAGGTGCAAGTTCTATGTAAGCCCATTTCATTAACTCTATAATTTGTGTTGCTCAAATATTCTATATCCTAACATCCTTACAGTCATTTGTGTTTGTTTAGGTATATCAATTAGAGAAAGAGCTATATTTGACATCTTCTACCATGAGCATGGATATTTCAACTTCTTTTATTCTGTCAATATTTCCAAGGTACTTGTCAATTGTATACAGCCTTCAGGGATGGCTTGTCTCTCTATCTAAGAGGTGAATATCTGATGGTTTTTATAACTTTGCATCCATGAATCACACTATTGTTAGACTCACCTAGATTTTAGCCCTGGTCCTCTACCAAAACTGCTATTTCTGGGCCTTTGCAAGTGTACGTTTTAACAATGATTCCATGCCCCTTTCTCTGCTCTTGTCACAGTACTCTCCTGAAATTGCTCTAGTTTCTTTTAGTTACTTGTACTACGGTAGTTCTAAACCCTGCTTGATTGCATGTCCCACAGTATTGGCAAAATTCCTAGAATACCCATGGCCAATTGTTTTCTCTAAGCAGAAGCTGTGAAGAAATATGAGAAGATCTGATTATCTCTTTCTCCAGCCAAAAAGACTCTAGACAATAACCAAGGCAAAACTACCTTTCCAATTTGCAAATATACATTGAATATTTAATGCCATATAAATCAGTTCTCTCAGTGTACACTATACTCTAAAATTGCACTTCTCATTTTAGTACTGGTACCAATATATTTCTTAAAGCTTTTCCTAAATACTAAGAAATACAGTCTCATGTCTGAGAAATGTATGTGCTAAATACCATGAATCTAATAGTTAGGAAGTCATGATGAATACATACCCTAATTTAGTACTGAGCTAATTATTTTAATCTAAAGTGCATTTCTAATTTGTACCTTTGGCATAACTCAAATTTGGATGTCTCTCAAGTGTGACTATGAAAAAAAATCATGGGTCCCCTTATGGCTCAATCTCTGCTCAATATCACGTTCAAAGACACTACTGTTCAACTCCAGAAACCTATAGTATTTATTTTAAAATGTGCTTCACATAAAAAAAAAAATCTTTCTTAAAGGCTTTAATTTCTCTGGAAAGTACCTTTTGTAAAGAACATCTCTGAAGTGTGTAAAATTGATTCTATGGGGAATAAGTTTTGAGTGTCAAACAATGACTGATTAATACATTTTTGGATGAGAGATTTTTTCCTAATTTTGGAACTACGTGTATCTCCTTTTTAAGTAAAATAAGACATGGTGCCTTTTCAAGGAGATTAAAGCCTAGTGGAGGAAAGAAAACAAAAACTAACAATAGTAGTACTGATAAGTATATTGCATTTATTTTGCGCAGTGGTTTTTGAGAATTCAGGAAATAAATTTCTAAATGGGCTTGGGAATGTGGAATTTTTCCTGGGGAAAAAAAAGATGTTTAAGCTAAGATTTAAAAAATAACAAAGAATAATCTGATGGGAAACAGAAGAATAGTCTTTCCAGGGAGATAGAATAGCCTGTGTATAAACACAGTAGTTTGAAGCAAAATGGTGTTCTGAAAATTGCAAATAGTGTAGTATGGCTAGAAGGAAGAGTGTTTGCAAGGGAGTGTTTGCAAGAGTGAGGTAGAATGATGAACAGAGGGCATTTTCCCCAAGAACTTCTATTTAACTAAGAAACTTAAACTTTACTCCTGACTAAGTTAATCAATTTAAATTAAGAGAATGATGTAATATTTGCATTTTATTTTTATTTTTTTAAAGATTTTATTTATTTATTTCAGAGAGAGAGAGAATGAGAGACAGAAAGCACGAGGGGGAAGGGGGTCAGAGGGAGAAGCAGACTCCCCGCCGAGCAGGGAGCCCGATGTGGGACTCGATCCCGGGACTCCAGGATCATGACCTGAGCCGAAGGCAGTCGCTTAACCAACTGAGCCACCCAGGCGCCCTGTAATATTTGCATTTTAAAACAAAATCATTTCATCAGCATTATGAGCCCTGGATGCTGGGTATCAGAATGAGAACTGTTGGGGCCAGGATGTCACTTGTGAGATGTGCTATAATGAGAATTTGCATCATCATATTGGAGATAGGTAAGGGGGAGCTGATCCTCAGGAAAAAGGCAGAGCTCAGAATGATTCTAAAGCTTCTGTGCAAATATAAATAAGACCTACTGTCAACAGTGGGACAAGTATGCATTCAGGTTTGAGGGCTACCTAAGATCATCACAGAAAATCTTTGAAGCAATGTTTTTAATCTCAATAACTGAGACATTTTGCAATAATTCACCTCCCAGAACACAGAGCTACCTTCATTGCAGAATGAGACAGCAGTCTCCTTCTCTAGCAGTATCCTATCATTCACTGGATTAGAATCTCTATAGGATCACTGCTGGCATACTGCATCCTGCATGAAGCTCTGGAGAAGCTGGTGGTTTCTGGACCTGAATACATCTTGTACTCCACTCACGTAACTCTTCAGTGATTGGCTCTCCCATCACCATGGGTCTAGGTTGGAAAGCACATGCTCTAACTTATCTGCGTTTGATTCATATCAAATTTTTTTTGCCACTTGGGTAGGAAAAACTTGAATTTGAAAACATTACCTTAAAGAAAAATCAATTTTTGCTATATTATATAAAAACATTATTCTATTATGGTATATTCAAAGTTATAACAATCATTTTTATAAATGGAAGTAGGCTGTTTGAGAAATAGTTCAGCTTATGAATAATACACTAAAGATATTCTACATGCCAACTCTCCTGAACTTCAGAAATAGAGGGGCGAATTTCACCTAGCTCTAGCAGAGACTGGTTAGCGGGTCACCATTTTTTAATCTCCCTGATATATACTCAGACTGTATTTCCCTCCTCTATAATTATATATATTCATAACACTGAGTATTGACTTATAGAAGGTAACTAAAAGTGATTTTCAGCACTTCTAGGTCTGGTCCCATAGTAATTTCCCTTGAGAACTCAACACCCTTGACTTTCATATCAACTAAATGCAGAGGACTACAGTGCTCCAGAACATGCTGGGGACATTAGATGAAATAAGTCTAGATCATGGAATGACTACTTAGTCTCTCACAGATTAGGGACATTCATTTAAAAATTAAATTTTCAGGAAAGAAGTTACAATTGTATAAAATTCACTGGGATTTTGGAGTTTATGCATTTCAGCATAACAGACAGAATTGTTGCTCAAACCCAGTTAATGTAAATTACTTACTGCCCTGAGAGTTCCCTAAACAAGGAGCACTATCAAGATATGGCTAACCCTAAACAAAAGCTGTCTTTCTTCTCTAGAAGTTTCTGTAATGTGCAATAATTTGTCAAAAATTGTGAAGGGTTTGAGATTTTTGCCTTACTTGCAAGCTAACAAAATAGTCTGTCATAATTTCATAGATACTGGCAGAAGACACATGACTCCTGTGTCAGAAGAAAGGACATTTTTTACTCAAGGTAGAGCAGATAGCATCACCTTGGATCTTCTTGTTCTCAAGTCCCATAGAAATGATGCAGGTATAGGCCAAGATGAATCCTGCACACATAGTGAGTTTGTGCCAAAGCTGAGGAACCTTGAGCTTAGGTCTCTATGTCTGCCAAGTGGAGTTGCTAGCAAACTGCCCAACTTTGCCCCAGAGGGAGTCATCATCCTTATGGTTGCGTTCAGAAATAAAATCCACCCTTTTCCCCAGAGGGTGACACTATCAATCTTCCAAGGCTGTTTGCTATACAAACACCCTTAATAAAGATAGTTTAGGACAAAATTGATACCAGACGTGCAAAAATATCATGGAGAATACTCTGTCAATATGTTTTAGATTCCAGGTTTGGTAACTGAAGAGCAAATCATAGATAAATGTAGTGAAAGGGGCGCCTGGGTGGCTCAGTCGTTAAGCATCTGCCTTCGGCTCAGGTCATGATTCCAGGTCCTGGGATCGAGCCCCGCGTCGGGCTCCCTGCTTGGTGGGGGGCCTGTTTCTCCCTCTCCCACTCCCCCTGCTTGTGTTCCCTCTCTCGCTGTGTCTCTCTCTGTCAAATAAATAAATAAAATCTTAAAAAAAAAAAAAGAAAAATGTAGTGAGAGAGCAATTAGGAGATTTTGGAAGCCATTGATTCTGTTCCTTCCCTTTTAGGATGAGGGAGGAGATAGAAATTCAGAGGATAACTGACTTGGCCAAAGCTACAGAGAATCAGTGAGAACCTGACTCTATTCTTTATATCTTGTTCCCAAAAGAATCATATCCAGATTACAGATGCATATATATTACTGATGTTAATTCATGTACACACCAGGCTTACGTTTTGAGGTTTAAAAGCAGTACTCTGGAAGAAGTGCTTACTACTGTCTGTATCGAGAAACAGAAAATCTTTGCTCTCATCACAGTCCTGGCAATAAGGGTTTAATGAAGCCATTTTGATCGGGCCAGCTTCAGGGAAAATTCACTACTCTATTCTCTTCTTCCAGAGTACATCCTTCATATCTCTGTTATGTTAAGTTGATGTATTTGATTATGAACTTTTTAAAGGCAAGACTATTTCTAAAAAACTACCTGAATAAGTTGAAAAGTACATGTGAAAAAAAATTAAAATGAGGATCATTGTGGTGTGACTGCTGTATCCCAGCTGTTATACTCTCTTGCTTTCTAATATCTGGGCCGTGATTTATGCCATCTTTCAGTAATCATGTTTAGTTGTCTAGCCAAAAAACTGAATAAGATATCTTTTCCATTTGTGTTCTGTTACTTTGAACTGTAGACTGAAGCTCCCAGAGATAATAACTAGTTGCTAGAAAATGTACCTTGTCTCTTCCCTACCACATTAATGATACAATTGGTATAACTAACCACAGCATGACCATTATATTTCTGCAGTTGGTTTATGCTCCTTTGAGGAATGAGATTGCTAAATTAGAAAAACAGGGAAGAAAAGGTATTTTTCATAAATCCTGTGAAAATTATCGGCCTGTGCAATAGGGCTAAATAGTAAAATTCATATTAAATTTTGCCGTTTCGGCAGGTTTAACACAGCATTCCACACCTCATCTCATACACATCCACGCTCACCTAAAAATGAAGGTAGATGGGGGCAGACAAAGGCAGGAGTTTAAAGCTGGGGATGTGGTTGCTGTAAGTAACAAACTCTGCTTTCTCCAGAGAATTACATTTTTAAAGACATCCACCTCCACTCCCCCACACAACACTTCAGTTTGTTCCCATGTTTGCTTGTTTTCTAGTCCTTCCCTAATCACACCAGGCATATTTTCATCAGTCCATCATTTACTGATTATACATTACTGAGAATGAGATTTTAATGTGATATGAACATATATTTTGAATACAAAGTATAGTCTCAAAATTATTAAAAGGTGCTCCCTAGTGGAAAGTCGGTGTTTGACTCTGTTATTTCTGTTTACACAATTTTTCACTACGAGCTCAATTTATTTGTACAGTCAGAATAATAATAAATGACATTTAGAAAATAATCTAGGACACAAGGGTGGTATATGAAACGCTTCATCATCGTCCAAGAACATACATGCTCTGGTTTCTTAGAAACTATTAGTCATATCAAATAGTATGATCTCTGTAAATTCCCTTCTTGAACAAACTCCAGTCAGGCTCCTCTAAGTCCTCTTCTTAACTAGGTCCTGACTTTTGGACTTCTGTGTCCATTTGCAAGGCCCACTTTTAGCAAGAATCCTAAGTTGACATCTGCTGGAGTTCTTCATCCTCCATCATTTCCCCAGGGAACACCCCGTCATGCTGGCCTATTTTCATCGAGACTCCAGTTACGTGGTTTAGGCAGAAATCTACCCTTATCCCCCTGGTGTTGCTTCTTAGTCATTTTCCATCCACTAACCCCCATCCTGCTCTTTGGCCATAAATTCCTACGTTCCCTTGTTGTGTTCAGAGTAGAGCCCTATTTCTTCTCCCTATTACAAAAATCCCATTGTAGTAGTCCCCTTGAATAGAATATTTCTTACTTTCTTCAACAAGTGTCACGAGAATAGTTCCCTTATCGGTAGGCAGACTGATGTCTCTTTATTTATTTACTTTTTGTCCCTTTTGAAAAATGCCCACATTCTAATTCTTGGAACCTTATGGATATGCTAGTTTATATGGCAAAAGGGAATTATGTTTGCAGATGGCATGAAGGTACACAGGAACTGACATTACAATAAAGACATTATCTTGGGATATCCAGGTAAGAGACCAGTGTTATTACAAGGGTCCTTTAAAGGGAAGGAAGGAGGCAGATCAGATAAGAGCCAGAGAGGTGACAGCAGGAAAACAATTCAGCTTGAGTTTGCTGGCTTTAAAGATGGAGGAAGCTCCCGAACCAAGGAACGCAGACAGCCTGTAGACACTGGAAAAAGTGAGGAAACTGTCTTGGAGCTTCCAGAAGGAACACAGCTCTACCTTCACCTTAATTTTAGTCCAGCGAGACTGTGTCAGACTTCTGTCCTACAGAACTGTAACATAATCAACTTGTGCTGCCAACAGGCCTTCGGTTTGTCATAATTTTTCACAGCAGCAATAGGAAGTGAACACCATCTTCATGCAGTTTGGCTAGAAATCAGAGGCCAGTTCAGAACTATTTAAAGGTCTCAGAAGAGGAGATAGAAGAACACATAAATTCTGTTGGTTCCTAGAAAGATTGTAGGCACTTTTTCATTTCTTCCTCTACTTAGTTCAGTTCCGTCCCCTAAAAGAAGCAGGGTATATTTTATCAAATTTCAACTTTGGAATTGACCAAGTGACTTGCTTTAGCTACTACAACGAAGCAGAAATGAGAAGATAGTCCTTCAGACCAGGCTTAAGAAGCCTTGGAGGGTTCCCTTGCACTCTTGTACTCTGACATTTCTATGAGAAAGGCACACCCCAGCAGGTCTGCTGGTCCCTGGAGGAGGACAAATGTCACATGGATGAGAAGCAGACAGCCTGAGCCAAGCTCAGCCTACATCGGCCAGTCCCCACTGACCTTCAAATATCTGAGAAGAGCATACGTGATTGCTGTTCTAAGCCACTGAATTTTGGAGTACTTTGCTATGCAGCAGTAGTAAACACACATAACTCCAGTCTAGTACTTGCTGCTCTGCTTTGTTTTCTTTTTGAGTTATAAAGGAGCATAGCAACTTTCACGCTATAATGGCCAGTTTTTACTTGGAGGCCTAAATCTGGGAACTGTTAACGCTCAGTTCTCCCCACCAGGAACCTTCCCTCTGAACGGACAGTCCACAGGGCCTTCTCATTTTCCTACTTTAGAAAGGTCAGGGTTTTATTAAACATAACTGCCCTCCAACTTCCCCTGGGGATCTTAGATCTATATTTTCCGGGTTTTGGCAGAAAGTATGCTATTTTAGTCAGTATTTAAATGTCATATTTGTACCATAATCCTTTCTACTGATATCCTGGATGTCTGCCGATGTTATATGTATATTCCTTCTGATAAGATTTCTGAAATGCAGTGGTGCCAGCCAAGGAGCAAATGTTCTTGTTATCACTGAGGGAAGCACTGGGGATTGAAGAATATTTTAAGTAATGGCAAAGTTTCTTTTTAGCAGTGGAGGAAAGAAAAGGCCCTTACCATCAGGTTTTCTTCTCTCCCATGTTTTGTTCAGCTCTCATTCCATTATACGATGTTTTACATAGAGACCACTAAGACACCGCTTTGCCCCCAAGTTTTGTAGTGTCTCCGTAATGTTGATGTTCTGCTCTTTCACTCGAGAGGAATGAAGAGAATGAAGAGTGAACAAGTAAGTTGGAGAAAACTGAATCAAAGTTGCTACATTTTCCTACTGTGCTCACATAGTCAATAGTTTTAAAGATTTAACATGCAGGTGCCTGGGTGGCTCCGTCGATTAAGCGTCTGCCTTCGGCTCAGGTCACAATCCCATAGTCCTGGGATCGAGCCCCACATCAGGCTCCCTGCTCAGCGGAGAGCCTGCTTCTTCCTCTCCCTCTGCCTGCTGCTCCCCCTGCTTGTGCTCTCTCTGTCAAATAAATAAATAAAATCTAAAAAAAAAAAAAAGATTTAACATGCTCCCAAACTGGGCTTCTTAAATCCTAAACATATATACAGCAAAAGGAAAAAAAAAAAAAAGGGATATAATAAAAGATGTGGCCAGCTCAGATTAACTGTGAGACTATGAACTTTTGGGTTTCTCTTCTGCTAGATCAGAAACTTCAGGAACACAAGATCTGATCCATGTTGGTTGGTTGTTTTGTCCACAGGGACGAACACAAGGCTTGAACCGTGTATCAATAATCATTAAGTACTTCATGAATGAGAATCAATAAGTGACTGAGTTGCCTTTTGGTACACTAAGTCATTTATGTGTAGTACAGGACTATTTCCATTTAAAAATGGAAGTTACTACTAACTATATTTTGGGTAGAGTTCCCTCTTTTCACTTGAAAGAAAAATAATGTGGCTATACAAATAAATCAACAGAAGAGTATATAAGAGAGGGGTTTGGAATCAGATATGAAAACCCTGGGAGGTATATAACCTACTTTCAACTTTTACCCAAATTGTCCCTTTGAGGAGCCATTTCACATTGAAAGTCACAGCTGCAAAGAGAGAGTCAGATATGCCATCGCAAATGGGCATGATTTTATAATGAATGCTGAGCAGGGGTTTGCTATTCATGAGTTCAATGATAACAATTTTATAGGATGTTTTATAAAAACGTCTGATTCTTTTTTTATGTAAAACTTGTGACAAGTGCTCTGTATCACTTTAAACTCTTAAGGTATAGATTGTAGAGTAACAAGAACAGAAAAATTGGTATTTTTAAAAATATTTTCCCTTCTAGCACATAAAGAGGATCTCTCCATGGGTAGGGTCCAAGGAGAAAACGAAGGCTTTCTCATTGTCTGTAGAGGAAAGATGACATATCCTGAAAGACAGAGCCAGGATGTTGGCATTGCACTGGCTGACTGTGCATTAGATCAGACAGCAAATTAGATATTGATAGAACTATTTTGAGCAGTCAATAAGCTTTTTGATGATTGATATCTTTATGCTTCCTGGTAATATCAATGCCGACATTTAGGAACTAGAGAGAGAAACTGTAATATGATATTCTCTTTGTGGAATCCTTAAATGTAACCCAAGCTCACAAGTCTCATTACTTAGATAGCAGGGTTTACAGAATTGACTTTCGCAGGAACAAGGGAAAGAAAATTAAAACATCACCCTTTCCTTTGTGTACAAAACTGTCCTCCCAGCCACCCTTCAAATTTGAATCAGAGGATGAAGCAGTCAAGTTCTTTAAAGTTCTTCTGGAACGAGAAAAAGAAAAGTAGTTCACAGAATCAGTCAGAAAAAAAGTGTACTTTAGAGAACAAAAATAAACTAAATGTGGAGCAAATGGTTCATTTCATTATGTGACTGTTCCTAGTAGGACATTCAGCTTAAAACTAAGTGCCCAGGAAACCACAAAATATATCACTGTCCACTTCTAAATAATATTTCCTGAAATGTAATCAGGAAAGTGGAAGATGATGTAAAAGAAAAAAAAAATGGCACTGTGATTTATATAATAACCTCAGTTTTACTTGCTCCTATCTCCTCTCCCCCATCATTTTATCTTTCAGGAAGAAGTTTTCTCTGAGATTAATTAATTAATCACTTACATAAATACTTGTTTATTCATTCTTCCATTTATTCATTCAGCCCATATTTGGAAAATGCCGATTTTGTACTGGCATTGTTATAAGAAAACAGCAGTGGGCAAAGCAGATATAAATATTTACCCTCACAAAACTTACCTTCTGGGGGAGAAGACAGATTACCAGTCAATGGATAAAGTACATAGAAGGCCTATTGGTGATTAGTGCTAAGTAGGTAAGTAAAGTGGGTAAAGAAGTTAGAAAATGTCATGAGCTGAAGTTTGTCCTTAGGAAGGCCAGATAAAATATAGGATGTTTAGGTAATTTGGATTTCAATTTTTAAGGACCTAAATAATTATTTAGCTTAAGTATATTTCAAATATTACTAGGTGAACAAATGGGAAAGTGATTGAAGATGAGACCATAATGAATTTGGCGAGCAAATGATGTTATGGTCTTGAATAGATGTTGAAAAATTTGAGAAAATATTGAACAAGTTGTGACATAAGCCGCAAGTTGCAAAAAAGGCAAGTTTAATTTTTAGATGTGAAAATTAAAATGTCTGGGATGAAAAATACGCTAGGTGGAGCTAATTGCAGATAAGACTATCCTGAAGAAAAGATTAATGAATCTGAAGTCACAACAATAGAAAATATCCCACATAAAACACAAACAGTAAAATAAGAAAAAATAGAGCATCAGTGAGCTGCAGGAGAAATTCAAGTGATATAACATAAATATAATTGGAGTCCTCTAAGCAAAGGAGAACAGTGAAAAAAAGGAGAAGAAACAATGGATGAACTCTTTCCAAATTTGATAAAAACTCTTAATCCACAGATATTAAGAATCTCAACAAAACCCAGACACTAGAATCATGAGGAAAACACCAAGGGACATTATAATCAAAGTGCTTAAAACCGGTGATAGAATATTTTAAAAGCAACCAGAGAAGCATGGAAGAGTATACATTTAGGGACAAAGATAAGAATTACAGCAGATTTCTGATTAGAAATAATGTATGCAAAAAAACACAAGACATTGCATTGTTTTTGATTGGAAACCCACTGTGCTAAGAGAAAGTAAAAACAAAATAAAACAAACTCTGACAATCTGTAAATCTATACCCAGGGGAAATACTTTCAAAATATAAATGAGAAATGTATTTTCAGACATACAAAAGCTTAAAGAATTCATTGACAGCCAACCAGCACTACCAAAAATACAGAGTAACGCCCTTCATTCAATGAAGGAGAAGGAAAATGACACCAGAGGGAAACATGGATATACATAAGGAATGAAGAGTACTGGACGTGGTAGCTATGGACATAAATATAAGGCTAATTTTTAATTTAAACTTCTTGAAAAGATAAGTTATTGTTTAACATGAAAATAACAACCATGCAGATACAATATCTACTGTATAATCTATGTAAAAATAAAGTGTATGGCAAAGGTAACAAAGGCCAGGGGGAAAGACATAAAAATATTCTATTGGGAGATTCTTATGTTATACCTGAAGTGGTATAGCATCACTTCAATTTTGACTGATAACCAGACAGCTTCCATAACAGCTCCAAAATAATCTCGTATTTTTAGTAGCCACAGGGCAGATATTGCTAAAAATCAAGCAGGAAAAACTCTTAAGTCTACTAACAAGGATCCTGACTTGGATTGCCAAAATGGAGAAATATGGCTTCTTAACCAGTTTCCGGACCTAATTTCATTCACAGACTCAGAGCCCCTTGATGGCAAGAGTTCTGGTAGCTTTGGGGGAGGAGGCAGCACTATATTGTGCACACACAAGCTGTAAATCTTCCTCTAAGCTTTTCCCAGAGATATCTTCACCTGGGTACTAAAGTGACTTTGTGTTGGGGAAAAGAAACACCCAGATCTTGCAGGGATTATTTGACACTGGCTCTGAACTGAGGCTTATCCCTGGCAACTTGAAATGCCACTGTGGCCCACCAATCAAAATAGGGGATAATGTTGGTTGGGCAGAGTCTTAAGTGTGAATCCGAGGTCCCGAAAGATTTGCAGACGCAATGTGGTTATCTCCCTAGCTCCAGAATACATGATTATATGGATATATAATTGTATGGATTTGTATATTATAATTGTATGGATTTGCCCTCCCTTTTCATAATGCTTCTGCAAGCACCTTTACCCATACAGTCACAGAATGACTTATTTAACATCATGACATTCCATATGGCATCGTGTCAAATCGAAGTCATTTCAAGTGAAGGAAATGCTGTAATAAGCTCATGTCCATGAATCAATCAGCTTATTTTATATCTCATCACTCAAAAGTGGCTGCTCTTATGGAATGGTAGAATGACTTATTAAAGTCACACTTAATGGCTATATTTGAGGAAAAATATCCTGACGGTATGGAGTTTTATCTTATAGCATATATTTTATGCTTTGAATCAAAGATCATTTTATGGCGTTTCTTCTCCTATGGAGGGAATACATGGTCCAGGAATCACGCTTTGGAAGTGGGAGTGGCTACTCTATTACAACTAATTACTCATGCAGACTTTTACTTTTTACTCTGGCATCTCTGAGCTCTGCTGGCTTGATGATCTTAGTGTTCAAGAGGAAAATGCTTCCAACAGGGAAAATAACAGTTTTACTAAATCAAAAGTTGAAACCATCTGGCCATTTTACTATATTTTATTTTTCCAAAGACTTATTTATTTATTTTAGAGAGAAAGACAGTGAGTGAGGGACAGGGCAGAGAGAGAGGAAGAGGGAGAGAAGCAGACTCCCCACTGAGCCCGGGAGCCCCATGTGGGGCTGGATCTCATGACCTTGAGATCATGACCTGAACCAGAATCAAGAGTAGGTCGCTTAACTGACTGAGCCACCCAGGCACCCCTCATCTGGCCATTTTAGACTCTCATGTCATTGAGCAGAAAAGGCAAAAAAAAAAAAAAAAAGAGACAGAGAGAGATAATCTACTAGTTGGAATGATTGATCCTAATAACCAAGAGGAAATCAAGGTTGCTTCTACTCATGAAGGTAAAGAAGACTATGTATGGGAAATCAAGGGGATTCTCTGGAGGGTTCCTCAGCATGACAATAGTAAAAATTGATTGAAAACTATAATAACCAGAAAAGGTAGGTGACTCAGGATTCCAACCATTAGGGAAATGAATATGCATTTGGGAGGGAATAATTGCTAAGGGAAGCAGAGGAGCTGAGGTTCTGGCTGAAAGCAAGGGAATTATTGAATGAGTAGTTGAAGAAGAAAGCTGTATAGATCAACTATGATCTGTGGGCAAAATAGAGAAATGGGGACTGTAGTTGCTTTGTGTATTTTCCCTATGCTTGTTATATGCATGTGTTTATTTGTGTCTATTAATCGTTGTATTCTTCTTTCTCCCTCCCATTTCTTTTTCTTTTTTTTAAATTCCTGTATAAATTACCGGAGTTTAACTTTACAATTAATCTTTTGGTAACAGAATATTCAGTAGGACTATGATTGAATTTGGAGAGTTATTAATATTGTCTACATTAGAAACAAAATCTGTTGGGACTGTGTCTTCTCATTTTCGGGAAGAATGTGAACTTCTTGTAAGAAGGATACATGTATCTAGTTAGTGGAAATATCTTGTTAAGTTGTTTGTTGTTGTAAGGGAGTTAAAATGGGTTTGGAAGAGTACATATGGAAACTGAATAGACAAAGGGGTGGGTGACATCAGTTATCAATTTATTGCCTCTCAGTTCCCATTTAACACTTCAATGTATGCTCTGTGATAAACGAGAGGATTCCTTTAACCATTTCTCCATTAAAGTGGGTTTTCACGGCCATATTAATAGGCTGAAAAAGAAAAACTGTACGATCATCTCAATAATTAGAGAAAAAGTATTTGAAAATATCCAACATCAACTCCTAGAAAAACCTTTTAGCAAACTAGGAATAGACCTGGAACTTCTTTAATCTATTAGATTTTCTACAAAAAAAATGTACTTAATGTTGGAAGACTGAATGCTTTCATCCAAATATGAAAACAAGAAGTGAAATCTCTGCTCTCACTACTTTTCTTCAACATTGCATTCAAAATTCTAGTCAGTGCAATAAAGTAAAATAAATACATAATAAATAAAATATATCCAGTTTGAAAAGAAAAAGTGAAATTCTCTTTATTTGCAGATAACATAATCATCTATGTGGAAAATGCTATTGAAGCTACAAAATTGCTACTGGAACAAATCAGTGAGTTTAATAAAGTTGTAGAACACAAGATCAGTATACAAAATCAATTTTATATCTATATACTAGCAAAGGACATGTAGAGAGTGTATTTTTAAAGTAATATTATTTAATGGGGGCACCTGGGTGGCTCAGTTGGTTGAGCATCCGACTCGATTTTGGCTCAGGTCATGATCTATGGGATTGAGCACCATGTTGCTCTTTGCTCAGAGAGGAGTCTGCTTATCCCTCTCCCTCTGCTTCTACCCCACTCATGCTCGTTCTCTCCTTCTCAAATAAATAAATAAAAATCTTTAAAATAATATTATTTAAAACAATGTATCAAAATGTATGAAATACCAGGGATATAATTAAAAAAAATTAAGAACTGTACACTAAAAACTATCAAACATTGTTGAGAGAAACTACAGAGACCCAAATAAATGGGCATATTGTACATTTAACAAATGTTGCTGGAACAGTTAGAAAACAATTATGTAAAGTAGCAACACCTTAATCCACACCACCAGCTACATAGAAAAAATAACTCAAAGTGGATCATGGACCTAAATGTTAAACCTAACATTACACAACTTCTAGAAGAAAATATAGGAGAAATCTTGTGACTTTGAGTCAAAGATTTCTTATAACAGAATCAAAATCATGATCCAGAAGACCAAGAAATGACTCTTTATTTTATCAAAATTAAGAACTTCTGCTTCTTGAAAGACGCTCCTTAGAGAAACAAAAGAGAAAATATTGGTTGGGAGAAAATATTTGGAAATCAAATATCTGATAAAGGACTTTTCCCCTAAATATATAAAGATATCTCACAAACCATTAATAAGAAAACAAATGACCTCATCTAAAATAAGCTACAGATTTGAACAGCCACTTCAACAAAGATGATGTACAGATGCAAGTACATAAAAAGTTGTTTAACATCATTAATCATCAAGGAAATGCTAACTAAAATCACATTAAGATGGCCCTACACATTTATTAAAATATCTGTAGTAAAAAAGTCTGACCATACCCACTGTTAACATGAATATGGAGCAAAGGAATGTGGGTCTACTCCTGGTAGACTTTTAAAGAGTACAACAACTTTGAGAAAAAGTATGGCAACTACTTTAAAAAGTGAAACATACAACTAACATATGACTCAGTCATTTCTATTCTTGGTATTTACACAGAAGAAATGGAAGTATATATCCATATAGAGACTTGTACTAAAATATTCTTAGCAGCTTTATTTGCAAGAAACAAAAGCTGAGAACAACTCAAATGTCACTCCACCTGATAAAAGTATAAACAATTGTGGTACTTAACGTAAGAAAGAATGAATTATTGACACATGCAACAATACGGATGAATTTCAAAATAATGATGCTGTTTGAATGTAGCCAGACGACAAAGAGCACACCTATATTATTCCATTTATATACAATTTTAGAGAAGGCAAACTAAGCTACACTGATGACAGGTAGATGAGTGGTTGCCTGGGAATGAGGGGGTGGCAAAGAGGGGCTGTAGAGGATTACAAAGAGGCATCAGGACACTTTTAGGGCAATGGATTTGTGCATTGTCTTGATTCTAGAGGTGTGTTACTGGTGCATACATATGTCACAACTTATTGAATAGTACACTTTGAATATTCAAAATATATTTGGAAATTATATCTTACTACAGCTGCTAAAAAGTACTCAGAGAAATCAGAGCCAACACAGGGGTTTCAGAGGGAATTGTAGAAGATCAGAAAGAAAACTAAAAACAGGTACTATCACAGTTGTTCATGAAAGAAACGATTTCGAGAAGGAAAAGAGTCATTAAACATGTTGAATATTGTTGAAAGAAAAGAAAGAGAAAGGATTAAAATGTTCACCCCATATAAGAACAAGTTCCTTAGAAAGAACAGATCCAGTGATCGGTCGGAGCAGACGCCATGTTACACAGAGTTGAGTGATGATGGGGGGGCAACATAGCAAGACAGATTGAAGGCAATGACTTCAACAGAGGCTGTGAATGGAAAAAGAACAAGATCTGCAGGGGAATTTGTAGTCCAAATATGTAATCTTCAGTGCTGGTGGAAAAATCAAATAAAGAGAAAGAGTTTGAAGACAGAGAGGAGCCAGTGAACAGAGACCTGGAATGAGTAGGAGAGGTTGAATGGCAAGGACCAATGTGGTGAGAAAGCCGAAGTTAGGGAGGGGGACGGGGACGGTGTTGAGTGCACTTGGGCAAGGAAGCTGCTCTAGGAAATGTAGTGGGAGTTTCCATCGCAGGGCAATGCTCAGGTTGAGGATAAGGGAGATTTGGAGTCAAAATGGAGTGATGATATGTGTGCCCCTGAAGGCCTGCTGTGGGGCTTTGCAACACCAGGCTGGAGTTAACAGAGAATAACTGTAACTTGAAGACAAGCATTTGACCTTACTTTTGTAACTCCTGGGGCCCAGTGCACTTTAAGATTTAATCTGAAGCATTACAAATCTCTTAGCCAACCTTCTTGGGCATGTGTATATTCTTCTCATATGTCAGTATTCCATCTGTAATGCATCCTGCTTCCTTTTCCTAAACCACATTCCTATCTGTGAATAATATTCAGCATACAGTAATGATTCTGATCAGACAATTTTGGTTTTAATTTTTATTATTGTTTACCACATGATGTCTGGATTCCCCAAAGAACCAAGCTTTTCCCTTTTCAAGCTTGGTTCAAAGAAAAAAAAAAAAAACACAACAACTTCACAAGCTTTTATAAAGGAGCCCTCCTCACTTTTCTTGATCCTTCTCCACAAACTTCCTTTATTATCATAGTAACCATAATAATCCATAGCCAATAAAAAAGTTAGTGTCACAATAACAGAAGAGACAGGAGTGAAGTCTTCTGAAGTTTGCCTTTTCTAGGATCTTTTTTCTTTGCCAAAGTTGATTGAGCTATCATGATCCACTTCATACTAAATATATGCAAAATATTCATTCTCTATAGAATCTGGTGCCTGGATATTATTTTGGTACAGATGTATCCTTTTAATATATTAGCATCCTAAGGAACATACATTTTAAATAGCACATAGGAACATTTCATCCCTGAAAAAAGAACAAAAAGGGTGATATAGAAAACACATAATATGGTTCAGAGATTCTTACAGCATTTAATCAAAGGAAAAGGTGAATACCAATTATGTGAACAAGTTAAAGATTCAGATAAAAGCAAAACAGTAATGGGAAGGATTATGCCTAAACAAGACCTAGGGAGAGAAAGAAAAAGAGATGGAAATCTTCTGCCACAAGAAGATCAACTCTATTAAACCAGTAAGCTTTCAATTGGCTCTTTTAGGTGTCTGTGATATTAAAGATTTAAGAGGTAACAGAAAAGAGATCTGAATTGGGAATCTGAAGATTTGTGTTCATGTTTGGCCTTCACCATTCAATTGCTGAGTGACTATGGACAGATCATTGAGCATCGTTTTTAATTACCTGTAATAGGACCATAATTAAACATGTGCCATCTGCTTGCCAGAGATCAAAATGAGAAAATTTATGGGACTTTATAAACTGTTAAATGTATCATTCTGACAACTCTGAAGGTAACTGGTATTTTTGCTATCATTTTTACTATTGTTGATAATAGGTAACTACAAGGAAACCAAATAGGAGATATCTTAAAAATAAGATAGAAGGTCTAAGATAGGTATCTATTCCTTTGCATGCAGAAATGTGCCCTTCGCTTTTTTGAAGGTGGTCAGTGGAGCCCCACTGAAAATAGAAGACAATGAAATTTCAGAGCTGGAGAGGTAGATCAATTCTAAATTGGGAATGCATGCCAGGCTACTTCAAATATTAATTATAAGGCAGTTATCAAATAAATTGAAAACTGTTGCAATCTGAATCATGCTTTAAAAGAATAAGTTAGTGGCGCCTGGGTGACTCAGTTGTTAAGCGTCTGCCTTCAGCTCAGGTCATGGTCCCAGGGTCCTGGGATCAAGCCCTGCGTCAGGCTCCCTGCTCTGCGGGAGCATGGTTCTCCCTCTCCCACTCCCCCTGCTTGTGTTCCCTCTCTCGCTGTGTCTCTCTCTGTCAAATAAATAAGTAAAAGCTTTTAAAAATAAAAGACTAAGTTAAATAACAAATAAAAATGGTCTGATTGACTTAAGTTTTGCTCTTCCTATTTATTTCTTTATATTAATAAAGTTTATACATTATGACAAGTTATTCATTCGTTCTTTAGCTTTTCCCTGGCAATTCAGCTATCCCAAAGCCAATCGAGCGTAGGTGTCACAGCGTGAAATGTAGAGCGCCCCTGGACATATCAGAGTCTAGCAATTTCTTTGACTCATGGTGGCCATTGTATACCATAATGTGTTTGACAAGAAGCTTCCATTAAATATACTTTTCAGAGAAAAGGACAGATTTTGAGACACTGTTAATATATTAACATTTCCAAGGTATCAATTTGGAGCACTGTTGGGAGAGCTGACACAGCCCCGTGTACCCTGACAGATAACTGAAATGGCTGTTTTACATTAGGATTTCACTAGATTTAAAATTTATTCATTTTAATTGTGCCTGATAATATTTAAAAGAATTTTGGAAAGCTATATACCCTCACAACATAGACAAAATTACCAAATGTTATTTTTAGACGTTCAGAGGCTCTTACTGTAATTGTTATGTGGAAAGAAAATAATACAATATCTAGATACAATTAAAAGGCTGTATTTAGCCTGCATGGAACTTTTCTTCTGGGAATTACAGAATGCTCTGTCCTATTTAACATAGCGTATGGACATAGCATATACTATTATTGTAGTCTTCTTTTTCTATTAAAATGCTAATGAATAAGAAGGGATTTCATTTTTATTAAGGAGGGTAGAGGTACAAGTGTGGGAGAGTGAATTAAAAACAAACCTACTGGGAGAGGAGATAAGAATTCTAGACATCTGCATGATTCTTCCTCCCACATATCAAACTCAGAATCATACATCCACAAGGAAGAGGAATATTAAAATACAAAAGAAAACTGAATCCAAACTTATAAAGAATGGCAGACCACACTGAAAGGGTTCAATGAAAGCAAACAATTTTCTTACTCATGAAACAACATTGATATTCATAAAATCTAGATGAACACATAGTGGGTAGTTTTATTTTTTTGCTCTTTCTGTTATTGAAAAAAAATTTGAGGAAAATGTAATAATACCAGAATTTTATTATTCTGGGCTTTTCTCATCATGTCTCTGTATTTTCTTGCTGACTTGCCTATGGCTAATTCAATATTCATTACTGCCTCCATCTGCCTGCAAAAATGTTTGTGAATTCTGGTCCTACCTTAATCTATCTCCCAAATCCATACTTCCCTTCCAGGTTTCATATACATTCAAGCATTTCTCTTATAGAACTATCCAGATGGCTAAATTAAGTATCCTGAAACGCCATCAGATGACCTCACTGTTTATTATTTTTATCAGAAAATTAGGAACTAGTGCTCCTCCCTAAACTAAAAATGTTTTTGTGCTGATACTCAGCTGAATTGTTGAGAAGCTTCTGTTTTTTATGGTGATCACTAACAAAGATGAAGAACCTGAAAGCAACTGTGCTATTTACAATGGTCTGGGAGGTGACAGGAAAAGAAAGATATTGTAAAATTGGATGTCCCAACTGGATTTGCATGAGGAGGTTTATATCTAATAATTATATACTTACAATCATTAAACAATAAAAATTCTGAAAAAATAAACAGGAACTTTCATATTTAAGATTCCTGCTTAAAAGGTAATATTGCTTTCAAGACTTAAAGCTCTTAAGCTTTAATTATTCTTTTACCAATAAAATTAAAGGTTTTTAAAATACAAATAAAAAAATCTTGCATATCCAAATGGATTGTCATATGGATGCCCCCTAGATTAAAAATGTCCAAAATAAAGAAATGCCTTGTGTCTTCCAATATTTTCTTATCCTATATTAACTCTCTGGACAGATGATAGGTAGATTCATTCTAGCTCCCAAATAAGAAAACTTGGGACCATCTTATATGAATCCTTCTTACTCTGCAGCTGACCATTCAGCAAATCTCTATTACCTCCAATTGCTTTCTGTTACTTCCTATTCTCACTGCCATTTCCTTACTGAGAAATCATCCATAACTCATCCACTGCCAAGAGACTCCTAAAACTGAAGTCTAGTCTTTATCTCCTCAGTGCTGGAGAAGACACCAACTCCTGTCATAACGACTGCTAAAGCTTTTTATAACTTAACCTCTAGCTCCCAAAACCATTTTCCATAAACCTGATGCTTAAACGTCACTTTATACTCCAGGAATTCTGATTTTTTTTCTCAAGTTTCCGATATGGAAAGTTTGCTTTATACTTTTGTATTTTGGTACTATTTTTTACCTCTCTCCAGAAAATTTTTTAACCTTTCTACTTAAGGAAAAAATATATTCAGCATCCAAGTGAGGCATTACATTGTTTAGGAAATCTTTGCAGACAATACCTCCCACATGTGTACTCACATATCCTCTATCTTAACTCTGTACAATGTGTATGTGCTTGTTTTTGCATTTATCACCCTGTACATACAAACATGGGCAGCAGCCTCCCTTACTATGAGTTCCTGGAAAAAACCACATAGTGCATTATTCATACTTCTGTCTTCACAATAAAACAAGGTTTACAAATGGAATAAATAATACAATTTACAGGAAAATGTGATTCGCATGATAGGGATAGGCAAATGTTGGTGTATTGAAACTGTGAAGAATAGCCGAATGACAGTATCTTAGAATAGAAGGAACAATAGTTATTGAAGGCAAAGTAGATTATGATTTTAAAACATAATGCTGCCCCCTTTGGGTTGTAACCACTCTGTGAGTTGTATGTATTAAGAAACCCATCTGCTTATTGCTGACTTGGCTAAGATAAGTGAATCACCTTCCTCTTATATCCTAGGATACTTTCCTATAGTAATGAGGGTAGAAAGGCCCACAGTTAATGGACTATTCAAGATTTTCTGACTTGGATGGATTTGACCATTGTATAAAGCCCTTGCTTAAGTGCTCTCTCAGGTTTCATCCTTAGTTCCAGCTCCTTTGACTTTTTGGTGCTCTTTCTCCTCTCTTGTGGGAGAAAAAAAGAAAAGTCTTGTTTTTCATTTTAATTTTATTCAGCGCTGCATTCTTATTTTTCATAGGCATATTTTTTGGTTGTCTTAACAGATGGCAGCTATGTTTTAAGACTTAACCTATTTAGAAGTAGTTAGGAAACATAACACTATTTATAGGTAAATATGAGATTAAATAGGGGAGCCACTCAAATGAGAACATTTACACATTATCATCTACACTGGAATAATGGTACATGTTATAATAGGAAATTTAAAAGGTTCTAATATAATTATTGATGCTTTCAGTGTAATAAACTGATTATAAAAGATCCATACTTGATAGGTTTTTTTTTCTTATCAGATTAAGTTTTAGAATTAAATTTTTGAGGGACTTAGATTATAAATATAATATTAACTTAATTAAAATGATAATTTCCAACAATGCATAGCACATAGTAAGTCCTATATTTGTTATTATTGAATTAGCAAGTGAAGAACGGTTATAATATTTTTCATTATTTTTATGTCTTCACCATATCTGAAAACAAACAGTTAAAAGTATTTCCTAATCTGGGGTTGCAGTTAAAGATAAGAAGAAAAGCAATGATGTCGGAAAAATGCCTTTTCACATCCCCTAATTATTTTATGTTCTCAAGAAACTTTCAAATGATTACTATACATTTTCTACGGAACTTTAATGCCCTACAAGGTTCTCATTCTTTTTTTTTTCAAGGTTCTCATTCTTAAATACAGTTAATTTTACCTAAAATTTGTTTTTAAAGCAACATATTGGACACACTATAAAACTGCTACTAAGAATCGAGTACTTGGCAATGAGACTACGTATTTTTGAACTTAAAGTATTGCTAAGGTCAAGTATATATTCCATCTGTCTATCAATCATCTATCAATAATGTATCCATCATCCACCCATCTACCTGTGCAACACACATGCACTGAGTACCAACTCCTTGAAATTGGTGAGCCATTGCTCAAGATTATATAATAAATCAACATAAGCTCTGTCCTAAAAGGCTTACACTCTGATAGATTAGATAAAATGCATATATAAACATAATGGCGGGTAACATTTGTTAAGCAGTATAATAAATGTAAAGACTAGGTGCTATAAAATTACCAGGAAGGGTAAACTTTCTAATGGGAGAATAAAGGAAATTTAATAGAAGAGATAGTACTTGAATTTGGCCTTTTTTTTTTTTAAAGCTCTGACTAAAAAATTAGAGAGAAAATGTAGGAAAGGAAGATTATTACAGATAGGAGAAACAGACTGCGATGTGTGTAAGTGATGTCATTCAGATTGGCTGGTGGGCATTTGTGGTTCAGCAAGGTTCTCAAGGATAAGGGGAAAGGGAAGTTGTGACTTACGTTTTAGGGATTATGTCTTTGGTACTTTCTCATTATCATACTTGTACCGATTCTTCAAATGCAGTCCTGCATTTTTATTTAAATCTGTCCCTTTCCTTCTTTCCCTCACCTTAGTCAGATCGTTATATTAAGGACACTATTCAGACGTTACTTCCCTCTTTAATCTGTGCGTCATGCAAGCAAAGGACTGGTACAGTGAGAGTGGGACACAGGAATTCATTTTCCTCAACATTTTGAAGCAACTCATTTTAAACCAGGCAGCATTTTTGGAAGATCTATTAAGATCTATTACTATCTATTAAGAGTCTGAAGCAGTTGGAGAACAGAAAGAAGGCCCTATATTTAATGGGCTAGTGACTTTTAGAGGAGGCAAAATTCACTCAGGAAGAATAAAAAAATGATTTTGAGATAGAATGAGATTGAGTTCCAGCATGTATGGTTTACATCCTGTAGAGAAGGAATTCTAAGGTCATTATATTTTTGAATCAAACATGGAAAATAACATATTCATTTATTCATTCATTAATTCACAAATAATTATCAAGTATGTATCATATGCCTGTTATATTTCAGCCAGGGGAGACAGAGTAGTGAATGAAAACACCTAAGTATATGTCTCCTAGCCTCACGAAGCCTTAACTGAAATGGGGAAACTCAACCAATAAGCTACAGAGAAATAACCTTTATATTATATCAACTAGTGGTAAATGCTATAGAGGGACATTTTAAAAGGTAAGCGGAGTTGGGAATATAAAGTGTCAGAAATGATAATTTAAAATAGAATGGTTGAGGAAGGTGTCTGATGTGTTGATATAAGCAAATGCTTGAAGATTATGAGAGTGAGCCCTAGTGAAAAAATATTCCAGACACAGGTACCGTGAAGTCTAACAGCCTTTGGTGGGATCAGTGAGACTCAGGTGTCCAGAGAAGAGCAAAGAAGGAAATGTGTCTGAAACTGAGTGAGTGAGAAAGCCAGAGAGAGAAAAAAAGAGAGCATTAGGGGTCATGCCAAGGAGGTGACACAGAATCCTGAAGGGCTTAGAGACCACGGCAAAGATTAGCTTCTCCTCTGAGTAAGATAGAGACACTGGAGGATCTTGAGAAGAGAAGTGTCGGGATCTGACTTACATTTTAGGGGGTCACCTTGCTTGAGAATCGACTATGGTGAGCAGAGAAATAGGATAGGTAGTTGTGGGCAATTTTGAGTGAGAAGAAATTTGACAGCAAAATGAACGCTCTACAGCAAGAGTTCACAATGAAGGGGTACAGGTCCCGGAGAAAGAGCATTCAACAATTCATATGCATACAAAGCACTGTCAGTTTGGTCTTAATTTAGCTCTAATTAGATATGCAGCATGAATAATGAATATGGATGCATGGATATTAATAAAATCTACATTCTTTAAATGCATACTGATTTTATAAAGAGTATTGTATCATTACGGATTGTCTTAATCAATGGATTCTAAAAGAACAACTACTACAATTTAGGGGACCTAGAAGTTTTGTTATTCAAGTTTTATTTCATTAAAAATTGAAAGCCACTGCGCTAAATAAGAGGGCTTGACCTTTGGAAGAAGTTTTTCTTCATTTTCAAAAGGAAAGCATGAGAAGTGGCCACCTATCTGGGGTCAGACAGTAGATTGGCCCATATTGGTATATTTCCTGCTGCATCCTTTGTCTCCCTTTGCAGGGATTACAGGTGATTATGGAGGGGCTGCGATGCCTACAGAGATACTGGGAAGGTTGGCACAAGGGTCAGCGTCACTGCTGTTGGATCCCATTTTCTTAAACTTCAAGATCTGGTAGCACGGGAGGTCTTGGAATTTTCCCAAGGCAATTAAATATGTCCATTTAGATATAACCTATAGTTCTTCCTCTGCACAGTGAGAACTATGCTATAGTTATAGTGATAACTGCACAAAACAAATATGAGGAACGACTTTAAATTAAACATATACGCACATACACGATTTTACATAGTCATTGAGAAATTGATTATTGCTGGTTTTCCAAACTACGCTTTGTAGTTTATTGAGGGCTTTAAGAATAAACTGTATTTTAAAACAGTGCTCTTTTTATTGCCTTCCTGCATTGTCAGAAAATTGGGATGCTGATGATAAATAGCACTGGACAAGCATCATTAATTTTTCTTAGTTTGAGAAAAACTTGCTGGAACATTGACAGCATGTATTAAACAAAAATAACCAATCACTTTGCTGTTTTTAATAAATATATAGACATAAGTATGTGAACTATTGTTAATATTTAGCTTAAATCCTCAGGTTGTTGCTCAGAATGAAGAAGTTGCATTTGTTTACAGTTTCATTTTGCCCTATTTCTAACCCCTACTTTTTGCTAGCATCCACTAAAATGAATCACACTGTAACTACTATCAATATATTTTTGTTTCCTCGGAGAGCCCCCTTTACTAAGGCATGTCCTCCGTTTCAAGGTCAGTGCATTAATGACAGCACATTACTCTGGAGATTCAGTCCAACCCCTTAGCTTGCAAAATGTTGAAATTTTGCTAAAAGCAATTCTTGAATTAATTGTAACTCTTTGGCCAGTTCAGGCTCAAATGATCCCATCTGGATTTGCCAAATTGGACTGTGCAGAAAAAAAGATGAAACCCCTTTTAAAAACTAGGCTGTATTCCACTTTGCTCTAGGAACGGCCACAGAGCACAGCTTTCTTTTCTGCCTCCTGAATCACTTATGGCACAACACAGGGTAATCCTCCCTATTATTGCTCATGCTCCCTTTTTGTCTCCTGACACTGGAAGCTTTTTTATTGTCTGATATTTCCACTCCATGATCAAATTAATTTATATCCACCCCTCAACTTGTCTTCTTTCAGAATTCCACTTAAATTAGAAACAAATCTTTGTATCAGATAAGCAACAAAGACAGCAATGTAGGGGAAAAGGTTGATGGGAATCTGTCCACATTATTTACCAAATGGTTTCCTATTTCCAAGCAGCTGATGACAGACCAGTCATCAATCCAAATGCATTTCCAGAGAGACACATAAAAACTTTACTGCTTAACAGAGCTCAAAATATCCACCTGTCTCTCTGACTAAAGTGCAAGCAGAGACTATTCTGCTGATGCTGGGGATCTTCTCTAATCTTTTACACTGGGTATTGCCATCTGATGTTAATTATATTGTTGATGTTTCTAATTCTTGTTTAGACTGGAATTTTTTTTTTTTTTTTTTTTTTTTACTTCAGGTCTGGGTAATTGAGATATTGGGGCAAATAAGCCAGGTCATGGAAAATGTGTGTGAATATATATGTGTGTACACATGTGTGTGTTCATGGAGAACTCTGTGGACTCTGCAAGTTCAAACCAAAATGCACTCGCACTTATTCAGCATTTCTACTTACTTGCTTGATCACTTTTACTCCTCACTAATTGCAAGTTTATTAATTTCTTTTTGGGAAATCCCTTTCCCTGTACAGAAAGCACAGTTGAACAAAGGATTAATCTGGGCTTCCACAATCAACTGCTGAGAAAACTGGCGTCTGATAACTGTGTTACCATTGTAGCTTCTTGTGCTACAGTGTTTGACACAGGCTCACTGAGGATGGTCACCTCTCAAAAGGCAGTTTTTCCCCAGAAGGAGACCCACATGAATATAGTTAGCTGATCTTTGACAAAGAGGCATAAGCAATATGATGAAGCAAAGTTAGTCTTTTAAACAAATGATGTTGGAACAACTGGACATCTACTTACAAACAAAACAAAATAAAACAGAAAATGGATTTAGACACAGAACTTACACCCTTCAAAAACTTAACTCAAAATGGATCACAGACCTAAATGTAAATGCAAACTGTAAAACTCCTAGAAAATGATGCAAGAGAACACTTAGAAGACTTTGGGTTTGGTGATGACTTTTTAGGTACAACAAAAGCACAATCCATGAAAGAAAAAATTTATGAGGTGGACTTCATTAACATTAAAATTGTTTGCTCTGCAAAAGACACTTTCAAAAGAATGAGAAGACAATTCACAGATTGGGAGAAAACATTTGCAAGACATACCTGATGAAGAACTGTTAGTCAAAATTTACAAAGAACTCCTAAGACTCAATAATAAAACAAACAACTCAATAAAAAATGGGCCAAAGACACCATTTGGTGAGGGCCAATAGGCACCTCACCAAAGAAGATATACAGAAGTTAATTAAGCATATTAGAAGGTTCTCCACATCCTATCTCATCAGGGAAATGCGAATTAAAACAACGAGATACCGCTACACTCCTAATCAAAAGGCCAAAATCCAGAACAGTGGCAGCACCAAATGCTGGCAATGATGTGGATCAGTAGGAGTTCTCATTCTTTGCTGGTGGGAATGCAGAATGGTATAGTCACTGGGAAAATGGTTTGGCATTTTTCTAGAAAACTAAACATACCATAACATCTAACAATCATATTGGTATTTACCCAAAGGAGCTGAAGCCTTAGGTCCACACAAACCCCGCCCCCACAAAATGTCTTAGAGGCTCTATTCATACTTGCAAAAACTTGGAAGCAACTAAGATGTCCTTCAGTGGGTTAATAAATTATGAATAAACTATGGTACACCAAGACAATGAGATATTGTTGGGTGCTAAAAAAATAAGCTATCAAGCCCTGGAAGATCATGGAGGAAATCTAAATGCCTATTACTAAGTGAATGAAGCCAATTGAGAAGCCTGCATACCATATGACTCTAACTACATGAAATTCTGGAAAAGACAAAGCTATGGAGACAGTGAAAAGATCAATGGTTGCCAGGGGTTGGGGATGGGAAAGGAGGGATAAATAGGCTTTGCATAGAGGGTTTCCAGGGCAGGAAAATTATTCCCTATGTTGCTAAAATGGTGGATACATGTCATTATGAATGTGTCCAAACTCATGGAATGTACAACACTAAGAATGAACCCTAAGGTAAACTATACACTTTGAATGACAATGATGTATCAATATAGGTTCATCCATTGAAATAAATGTACCACTCTGGTGGAGGATGTTGATAATGGGGGAGGTCATACTTTTGTGGAGACAGGAGGTATGTGGAAAATCTCTGTACTTTCTGCTCAAAATTGTTGTGTACCTAAAACTTTTCTAAAATAGTAAACTCTATTTTTAAAAAGGCAGCTTTTTTTCTGTTCACGACAGGTGCATACCTGTCAGGTGTCATCATGACCCTAGGTGGCAGTAAAAGCACAGAGGCTGGCCTAGCCTCTTCATCTGAGGCTTAGGGTTCTCTTTGCCTCCATGGGATTCCAACCTAGAGTAGTTAGGGTGGTATACTTCTCTAAAGAATACTCTTACAATGAGTGTAAGGTGGTTTTCTCATACCTCTAGCATGCTAAAGCTGTGTGTGTGTGTGTGTGTGTGTGTGTGTGTGTGTGTTTATCGATTCATATCTAAAAACATATTCTTACATATTATATATGAGGTCATACACTAAATAATTGGATCCATCATGCCAATGGCATTTTGGCAATGAAATAATAGCATTATAGTGTGCAAAGTACCACAAGAGTTGATCTTTGCCCCAATCTACATCAAAGGAAACAAATGATTTTTACACTACTCAAATACATATTTTGAACTCTTGAAGAGCCATCATATACCACATACAACTCTGGGTACCAATCTTATTTATATACATTTTTAATGCAATGATCTATTTAAATTATTTGTGACCATTAGATGAGAAGG
Organism: Callorhinus ursinus; assembly: GCF_003265705.2. Classification (NCBI taxonomy): domain Eukaryota; kingdom Metazoa; phylum Chordata; class Mammalia; order Carnivora; family Otariidae; genus Callorhinus; species Callorhinus ursinus. The sequence goes on from NW_027397066.1 coordinate 78,646,764, forward strand.
AAAATGTGCAGCAAAATTGGATACTGTCTAGAGGCGCCTCGGTGGCTCAGTTGGTTAAGCAACTGCCTTCAGCTCAGGTCATGATCCTGGAGTCCCCGGATCGAGTCCCGCATTGGGCTTCTTGCTCAGCGGGGAGTCTGCTTCTCCCTCTGACCCTCCTCCCTCTCATGCTCTCTCTCTCTCTCTCATTCTGTCTCTCAAATAAATAAATAAAATCTTTAAAAAAAATTGGATACTGTCTAAAAATCCAGTAATGATTTTACAAAAAAAAAATATTATGGTATGACACATTAGGCTTTTACACAAAGTGAAATTACCATGCAGGAACCATAGACATTTAATAAAAATAAAGGAAAACCTGTTAAAGACAAATACCTTAGTATATAGTAATATCCTTTCAACTTTCCTTGCAATTTCTCCACTTGGCACAAAAAATCCTATGCTTTTAAGTGTTTTTATGTAGCGGGTAGAATGGATTTTTCAATATATCTTGATTCCCAGAGGATTCACAGGTTTTGCAAACCTATGGGAAGCCATAATTTGTATAAGTGTTATTTTCTTATATGAATGTCATTATTCCATAGAGATGAGCTGGTTGAGTGGACAGTACCGCATTTTCTTCTCTGTGGTATATTCAGAATCCAGTTCTAAAGACTAAAAAGTTGAATAAATGAAGAACAGTATGAAAATTAATGGAGCAGAGAAACCCTAACTGAGAGAAACATAAATGGTTTCATAAATTGAGAATCAGTGCCGTGTAAGAGGTCACATACAGGCCTAAAGGCACCTGCTGAAAGTTTTTTCTTCTATCTCAGGATTTGATATTCTGGTATCAGAGCTCCCATGTCATTATTTGTGGTACAGAACACTGTAACTAGTGCATAGCTAGCCTAAGTAATGGTTTGAAGCAAATTTAATACCCCCCTCCAGTTTCATTTATGCACTACTGTGTTGGTTGCAATTATGAACTGAATCCTGTCTTCCAAAAATTCGTATGTTGAAGCCCTGACCGTTAGGATATAATGTTATCTGGAGCTTGGGTCTTTACAGAGGTAACCAAGGAAAATGAGGTCGTTAGAATAGTGATTTTCAAATATGACTGGTGTCCATATAAAGACAGGAAATTTGAAGGCAGAGATGCATACAGGGAAAGTATCATGTAAACATGAAGACAGCCCTTTACAAGCCAAGAAGCAAGGCCTTAAACAGATCCTTCCCTTACAACCCTCAGAAGGTACCAATACTTACAAAACTTTGATTTCAGAATTCCAGTCTCCAGAACTGTGACACAATGAATTTCTCTTCCTTAATCCACTCAGCTGGTGGTATTTTGTTAAGGCAGTCTTAGTAAAATGCCACAGACACCTACTATGTGACAAATAATTTTCTAGGTGCTGAAGAGACAGAAATAATGAACATCATTCTTACCCTGAAGGGCTTTTCCAGTAAAGAGAAGAAAGACAAGCATACAAACAAATGCGATCATTGTGACATTTGCTACTCAGAGGAATGTCCAAGGCATTATAGGTACACAGTAGAGAAGGAGACTCTAACTCAACAAGGGTAGTATAGGAAGTCCAAACCTCAGAGCTCAGTCTTAAAAATAAAAATGGATCTATGAAGATAGAAAGCAAAAGACAGTCTATAACATAAAGAGATGAATTGTAAGGGCACAGCCAATTGTAAGTGTACAGAACATTGTAGATCCTTTTGGAAGATCTAAGCAGGTTCAGCTTGTAGGTCTTACAGGAACACTTGTTGTAGAGATAAGGAGATGCCAAGGTAGAACAAGTTTTTGTTGTTAAGGCTTAGTATATCATGCTGACGATTTGATATGAAAATGTAAAGTGGGAATGTACAAGATACAAATATAGAGTTAAACTGGGAAAAGGATGACCAATTTGGTTGCTATTCTTATAATTAAATGATGAGGATATTGACAAATCAGGTGTTATATGTATGGAAAAGGAGTCTGTAATCTACAAGTGAGGAAATGAATTTACAATGGCTTAGCCATTTATTCAAGATTATATAATTGATCAATGGAAAAACTGAAATTTCAAGTCATGTCTGACTCCTGAACCTGCTCTTAGACTACTCTACTATACTGCTTCTAAAAATGTCCAATGCAGGAAACAGTGGGACCATGAGACATCAGAGAGGCAGAACAGAGCACTGTTGAGCAGAAGACAGTATGGGCATGCATACCTGGAAAAGATTCCATTCCAGTTTGTGGCCAATATGATTCGAAAGGGGACCACAGTCTGATCAACCAGCTTCAGGATTGAGAATTAGATTCCAGCATAAAGAGAGTTGGCTTCTGAAGAGAAATTTTGAGCTAGCATGGTGAAGGCTGTAAATTAGAATCTATGTGAAAGAAATCTGCAACCTATTTGGCTATTTTGAAGCTGGTTCTTAGATGCTTCCTAACCATGTAATAAGTGTGAAATTCTACTGTATGTGTCCAGATTTGAGGCAAGCCCATAGTGAGAGAGAAATTTAGAAAGACATGAGCAATGTACAACTTGATTTTCTATATATTTTTATCAATTTTTTTCTAAAACTATCATCTTTTTAGATCTTTAATTATTAACTTAAGAGGAGACCTTTATTTACTTAAGTGATAGAATTAGAATTTCAGATTTTAAATAGTACTTTTCTGAGAGTAGAACATTATATTTTACAAGATATATTCACCAATTTATTTGATAGAAAATTAGAATCTCAGGGCTCGAGTTTGGGCCTGGTACCAGTCAGGACAGGCTACCTTCTGAAACAAACATCAACAATCAGATACACTCGTTTTTTCTGAAGTGACAGGCAACCCACAAATCTCATAGGTTTAAAAGAATATTGATTTATTTCTCTGGAGACTGTTGTACCAGCAGCTATGTGCTTTATGCATTAAGTGGCCCACAACATTTCTACTCTCATGTCATTGGTCAAAGCAATTCACATGGCCATAACTAACTTCAAGGAGGAATAAAAGAATATTTTCCCCCATGCATCCAGAAAAAGAAGAATAAAAATATTTGTGAGCAGCAGTAGGGTCATCTACAGAAACAACTCAAATATTTCAGTGACTAAAATAAAAAAAAATGTATTTCTCTTGTCATAATATCAGATTACTTGAGTGTTTAGGTGGGCAGTGCTGGTTGTGTGTGTGTGTGTGTGTGTGTGTGTGTGTGTGTGTTCCTTCAAGTGATCTGGGGACTACACAGTCATTGTGAGCCACTGGTCTCTTGCCTATTTTGACTTCACTCTGCCCCAGAGTTTTTATTCAGGTATTGGTTTGGGAGGAATAGTGAGGACCATACATAGAAATATTCTGTGACCCAGGGCTGGGTGTAGTGGCATCTGTTCTATTTATATTCCATTGGCCCAAATGCAGTCATTCAGCCACACCAAACTGCAAGAGTAATCAGGAAAGTTCTCTAGCTATGCCCAGGAAGAAAAGCTGAACAGATTTCTGGTAGCCATTTGCTGACTGGATGGATTCCAAATCTCTAAGCCAAACAGCTGACTGCCACTTTGTTCTGATTTCATAGAAAGTAGGTCCTTTAATAGAGACAAGAGGTAGTTGGTTGTTTATTTTAGAAAAATCAACAAAACCTCTTAACACTCTGTGTTTGAGAAGTCAAAATGAATTAGGAAAAGGTGAGTTATCAGCTTACTACTTTTGATTCGAGAGAAATAGTCTTCTCTCTCTCTCAACTACAAACCTTCCTGATAACCTGAGTCTGTAAAGAAAAAACCTTCTATTTATTAAAGTAATTCCATTTTTATTTTAAGGAAAACCCATTGTCTGCTACAAAAGGCCTTTTAACTCAGGAAGAGAATACTAATTTAAGGGATAAATTAATATAAGTTCCCTTTGTGCAGAGGGTCAGAAACCAGATGAATGGGAGGCCATTTTGTTAAATAATTTTCTGGACTATTATAATCTTAGCAAAGCAGGAATGGAGATTTGTTCATTTCTTTTGAATGAGCATGAGAATATGGGCCTATTGTATATAATAAATGTTATTTGAGTAATTCCATATGGCAAATTTTGTCTGGTCTCAAAGGCAGTGGGAGGACTATTTTCCTGTAGGAAATGTGATAAGAAAATGAACATTCTCTAGTATTTGTTATCTTTTGATTATCACAGACTTTGCCTCAGAATGGACCGGGCTTCGATTTTCACTGAGTATACTAAAATATATCTTGAGGTTACTATTAACAATTCAAGGAATGCTTGTAAGAAAATGTGAGGGTATTTCTCTGTGAATTGCTCTGCACCCAGGGTCCATATTAATTTTAGATATTGTACATAGTTCCATTCAGGGAAACTCATCTTATGCATATCTGCCTTAGGCTACAATGACTATGGGAAACAGTTCATTTTATAATCTTAATATAGCTCCAGACTACTATAATTAGAAACACTAGCAATAGTGTTTTGATTGTATAATTAGATGAAATAAAATTCTACTTAGAGTTTACATAGAGATTTCATCCAAGATATTCAAAGTGTTTGCTAATATTAATCAATTGCATAATAGTTGATTCTGCAGGGCACAAATATAGAGATTCCCTCATGAATCTGGACATTGTTTTTATTCTATATCCTTGCATATTGATTTTATGAGCAGATAGATCTTCTATTATGTGGCTGTACCCTCTATTCAAACTAGCATATTTCTAACTGTAAATTAAAATGTCATTAAAACCAATATTTGCAAATACCATGTTTTGAGAATCTACTCTTCGCTAGGCATTGTTTCAAAACCAGGCTTAAGTACTCATAGCGACTATGCAGTTCATCTTTAAATGTAAGAGAAATGAGGAACTAAAAATTACTTGCCAAACTCCATAAAAGAATTAACTTAAGCAGGGATTGAACCCCAGGACTGAATGACCACCATTCTCTTACCAAACCATCCCCCCCCACACAATTATTACCAGCAATTTAAAATATGACAGGCAGCAGAGGAGGTTGAAACTAAACAAATATTCATTTTTATCTCCTCAGTATTGGGAATTAGACTCTTTAAAGATAATGACCCGGCAGACTGCAGCACCTCTTGGGATCCTTAGTTATTAGGTAACACTGTCAGGGTTTCTCATGCAGTGCCTTCGTTGGCATATTTTCTTATCTGGAAAGACTTTATTCTACTTCTCTGCCTGATAAACTCCCACTCTTCTCTTCCGTTTCTTCACTTTTTCTTTTAATCCTTTGAATAATTCATTGCTCCTATTGTGTTCTCTTTGCAGTTTGTATTTATTAGAAAATTGTCACATTATCATTTGTTATTTAAATGTTCATATTCCCACCTGGATTGTGAGTTCCTTGAGGAAATCCTCGTTGTCCTTCACAATTGTTGCTCCTAGTTGGTGGGTTAGTAAAAGTGTGATAAATAGCTTTCATTGATGTGGATTAAAGAGATAGTATGTTGTTGTGGAGAGAACACTATAATTGTGTGTCACTTACTTGGACCTCTGTTTTCTCTTCTGTAAATTGAGGATGCTGTGCTAAGTACCTTCCATTGTTATTTCTAAATTAACTGTTGTCTGATGAGTCCAAGTGCTGTTTTCACTGCCAGTAAGAAGCACACATAGAAATCAACTGAGAGATAAGATCTTTTGCTATATTTATTTTTTATGTTTCTACTGTGTCAAGCAATAATAGAACTCAAACCTTCTCCATCATGATAAAAGTCAAATGTCTATAGATATAGCATAGAGAGGAAGAGTAATTTCTATATGTAATTCTGACACCCTTTTGCTGTGATAACTGAGAAGCCATCAGTTGAAAGTAAACTTTCTATTCTAAATATATATGTATACAACTGATGCATGAAAATTAGTCCCTATATTGATATATAGCATTTAAAATAAGCTGGATCAGAAACTCTGTAATTATGGTCAGAATCTGACCATCTTTGGCCAGTTCCATCTTTGCCACATTTTGCCCACTGAACTTGAGCAAATCATTTAAAAGTAAGAGCCTGCTTTCTACTTTATGTAGGTAAAAATGTCAAATGAGCCAGATTTTCTATAAATTTACTTCCAGGTTAGAAGTCCTTTGGTTGTTTCGAAATTACTTTATTTAGATAAATATGTTAAATGATTCCAATTTATTATTTTAGGGATTTCCTTTAAAATCATATTATAATTGTTTGCTTTGAAAATGAACAGAATAAAAATCATATTTCTATTCATTTTGACAATAAAAATGCAAATATATTGCAGATGACTTGACACACATACGGCAGAAAATAGAATTTCACCTAAATGACCCAAAGTAAATAAACCATAATTACTTGCCATGTACTCATCTAAAATACTTGATTTCAAGAGCTCCAGGGCAGGGGGTGAAGGGTGCAATAAAGTACTTGTTGTTTGGCCAGTGTAATGTATTAAATACATTAAAATAATTATTTTTCCCATAAGAACAAACCTCATACAATTTCTGGCTCTCAAGGTCCTTTCCTTGTTCCATAATGGCAGATCTTCAATGCTCTCAAAGAAAGACCATAAATTTGCAAGCATAAATATGATAATGCTTCCACAAATATGCCTGGAGCTTATTGGATAAAAGATCTGTCCTTGGTACCTTTTAGCAAAAGGCTAATTTGACACTGAATGTGTTGCCAACGAAGTTCCTGCTGTTGATTCTCCATTTAACAAACTGGACACACAGACTTTTGTAGAGTGCACAAGATACCAAAGGATGAACAGAAAGGAGACTTAGTATGTAGTTTTATTACCTACCCAATGTGGTGCTAAGAATTGATGATGATTGGTAAATGATAATATAAATACCTTTTTAAATTAACACAAATGAAGTTAAGAAGTTTAGACAGTAAGGAGTGGGGAACCAAGGGCCAAAAATATTTTCTTCACTAGGTTCATCCCAACTTGCTAAAGTGGCTCTTGTAAGAGGTATTTATAACAAGGTATAAACCATATTAGTGACTTGAGTTTTAAATGCAAACGCTTTGGTTCATATGACTGTCTGCATTCAAAGCAGAGCTCAGTGCCTAAAAGTTGGTCAATAAACATTTTAGTACTGCTCTTCTCCAGTGATCTGAATTCAATAATGTTACCTTTCCAGAAGCTGCAAAATGGAAAGTGAAAGAATGATTTATGAAGCTTGGCTATGCATGGCCAGCTAAGAAAGCTTTAACTAATGCTTGCAGGATTCTCTTTAATGAAGTACAAGTTGCCAAGAGAAGTTTAGGTAAATGAAGCCTCTGTCACATTATGTTATAGTGAAAGAAATGACAGACACAGCTCAACAGATGGAGGTTAGTGCAGAATGGGGGTGTCAAACAACGTAGTCCAGGTAACTGCACAAAGATGAAGCAGATGCATTAGCATTTACTATAAACAAGTTCATAATACCACAACACATTCATGGAATCTGTTCAAATTAAACATAGCAGCTTTCTTTGTCTAAGTCTGCATGCAGGTCATAATTCTGAGCCATCAATTCTTTTCAAGTAAAAGCTCCCATATTCAGCACCAACTCCTATTTAGGTGGTACTGTTAACCTTAAAACCCCTAGTGTTTTGCCTTTTCAATAATTTCTTAAGGTGATGTCTGAATACTTTGTTGAAAATGTTACCTTCAGGGCTATGATTTAAATGAATGAATTGTCACCCCTTCATATCTCTGGTTTTCTCAGTCTGAATGCAAACTGGAATCCTGAATACAATGGATTGGGGGAACTCAGCTGTGTCCCCTATGCAAAACAATAGGGGCTGGGGCTGGAAATTTAAGATGTATTTGTGATTTCACTTCAGAAAGGTCTGGGGATGGACTTGGCTTGAAAGGAGTAATTGCCTTGCATCCATCCTGGAATTCCTCTATGGGAAATGCTGGATGCCCCAATCGTTCAGTGACATTTGACATTAAACTTGCGTAACAAATAAATACTAGATTTTCCTTCTAGATTTCTTTTAATGTATCCTTTTCTTTAAAAACCCACATTAATGAAAATAGAAAAGCAAGTATAAAAAGCACATGCGCGCGCGCACACACACACACACGCATGCACACACATACACAGATGCTGTGAGGAAAAAAAAATAACACCAAATTCAAAACCAAGTGTGTTGGGTAACCATCAAAACTATCATAAGGACTTTCATTTCTGACACTAATAGAGAAGTCCTTCTAGGACTTGTTTATATTGCAAGCTGAGCTGTAGTCAGAAATGTATGGACCACTCTTCTTGTAGAGGCTTTAAGAGCAACCTCCTAAAGAGAAGATGTTAGACTTTTATGACAATCATGCAACTATATTTTTGAAATGACAAGTGGTACCTGGTGATGGACTATATAGTGTTAATTGTTCTATTTTAAAACTATCTCTGTACATTTTGTTAATATATGATTTTTAAAATGTAATTTTTCTGTACTACTTTGACCTATTCTTATCCATACCCTCCCATTTTTTCTTTCTTTCTTTTTCTTTCTTTCTTTCTTTCTTTCTTTCTTTCTTTCTTTCTTTCTTTCTTTCTTTCTTTCTTTCTTTCTTTCTTTCTTTTTTTTTCTTCTTCTTCTTCTTCTTCTTCTTCTTCTTCTTCT